>NW_008625348.1:10033-22240 GCF_000691845.1 Merops nubicus | reverse complement strand
GCAGGCAGAGCACGGGGGGCTTCTCCTTAAAAGTAACACCAGATTCCAACAAAAAAGCACAGCGACCTTCGCACCGCGTACAGCTGCTGCAGCAGAGGCGTGATTATGCAGATGTTTTGATTCCTAATTCAGAAATAATAAGCGGTTCATGGATTCCAAGTTTAAAAATGTACTCATCATCTGTTCTCCTTAGCAGCACGTGCGCCACAGAGCACCAACCTGGTCCACAAACAGAAAAGCACTGGCCTTGGCCACTCATTCCTCCTAATCCTAAGGGACAGGGAAAGGGCTCGGCACAGACACAGAGGTGCTGGCAAGGGTCCCAGGTTGGTCCTGGCAGTAGTCCCTCAGTGCTCCCCAGGAAAGAGGGACCCTGCAGCTGCTGCAGCCCTAAGGACACAGCAAAAGTCCCCAGGGAGCCAAAAGTGGGGAGAGCGGAGATGCTAACGGGATGCTGAAGCAAAGAACAACTTGAGCAAGGAGGGGAATTTTAGGGTAGGGGGATGGTTTCTTAAATATCTTTTCTCTTCAACGTCCTGACCAGAGGGGAGGAGGCTGGACACCTGTCAGAAACAGGGTGATACCCAGAGGGCTGCTGCAGGGATGAGCTGGGATTAAGCCCAGGAGCCACTTCCCTGCACTGAGCTCACCTTCAGGGAGTGCGAACAGCCTGCACTGGGCGGCACAGAAGGTGCCAACATCGTTGCATCCCTCTCTGGTGACTTTACTCATGTTCAGCTCCATCTTTTGCATGGCACCCTCTTCTCCTAACCCCGTTCCTTTCCCCAGGTCTTGTCCTCGGACATTGCCCAGATTGCCACACCCAACTCCCATCCCTGACAGCCTCTTTGGGTCCGTTGTGACAGATGAAATAAACCCAGAGCAGAAGCTCGGCTGCTCTGTCCCACCAGGGATCCGTGTGCCTCCCCCACTCGCCTCCTTACAGAGATGCCAATGCCCTCCTCCCCAGTGCACCCCTGTTGTCTGCTCCCCTCCCCTTGCACCAGCCCAGCTGGGAACTGCAGCTGGGAATGGGCAGAAATTCTAGGCAAACGCCATCCTTCCAACAAGCGGCCCAGGTCCTGAGGAGTTTTATAAGGTAATCAAATATGCAAGAGATTCAACAAACTAATTTGAAGCACACACCTGGGGTCCTCTGATAATGTCGGCTGTGCCTATACAGCGCAAGGATTAAAATTTCATAGAGTCATGATTTCATCAGTAGCTAAACTACAAAGGATTAATTAACAGCCAGGGAAGAGCTCATGGCTTGGAAATACAGTCTTAAGGAAAATATCTATCTCCACTCTCCAGATGTCAGCACACAGATGAATAAAGCGCTTTGATGACAACGCTTCCTTATTATTAGCAACTCCAAAAAATCGTGCTTTTTGTGGCTAGAATTAAGGCTGCCCAGCTCCAGTCTGCCGCCCTGGCTCCATGGATCACCACACGCCCCCCTGGAGCTCTTTCAGGCTGCAGGCTCCCGGGATGTGGCCGTCGGGTGCAAGGTCAGGTTTTGCTGCCCTTGTTCCTGGCATCAGCAGAGATGCCTCCCTCGGGCAGGGGCTGGGAGGAACCTCACGTGTTCCCCTCCACAGCGGCGTGTCCATGAGCCTGGATGGGAGTCTCGCCTTTGCTGCTCTGCAAACCATCTGCCCCCAGCTCCCAGTGAGCTTCCCAAAGCCTTCTGCCCACCCTGCTGGTCCTGGAAAATTTGGGAAGGAGGCAAGGGGATCAACCTGCCAGAGGCATGGCGAGGGCTACTCGAAGTGCCCCCTTTAAGCACATATTTGCATGTGCCGTAGTACTCCTGGAAACAAGCAGGCCCTACACTTCTTCCCAGGCTGTTTCGCAGGTGCGGGAGCCAGGGGATAACACATAAAACCCAGCCAGGCCTGAGCCTCACAAGCCAGGCCTGAGCCTCACAAGCACACGTCCGCAGCACCGAGCACGGCGACGGCTGCCGCTTTCAACGGCTGCCGCTTTGGCGGTGCGAGCAGAGCACGGCAACAGGACCCCCCTCTTCCCTGGGAAGATGAATTAGGGAGCTGTCAGCAAGGGACAGCCACAGCAGTTGTGTTGCTGTAAAGGGGCAGTAGAAGTGTCTTTGATTAATGAAACCATGATGCTTGGCTGTTACGCAGCCCTTCTTCAGCAGAGACGCCCTCGGACAGGCTGGAAAAGCTGCTGATTCTCCTGCAAGACTTCTCCCGACCACAGGCCAGTCTCTTCTTGCCAGCCACGAGCACTGCTGCCTTTGCCTGGGCCCACTCCACCTCCTCGAGAGTTCCCAGGGTTGACAAAGAACTAATTATTTCCCAATTAGAAGCCAGGACATGAACATTATGCACCTTGTCAAGCTAGTAAATTAACGTATCTGAACTGTGCTGGGCTTTGGTGAGAGCCCAAAGTGCTCAGGGCAAGCAGGTGGCAGCGGGAGGAGCGAGTCGGGTGCGGTGAGCTAGGCGCACCGAGCCCCGGCACGGCTGGGTTCTGCTCTGGTGTCGGCAGCAGTCATGGGCAGCCAGCCGGGAGCACGGCCGCAGGGTTCCGGTGGAGGGACTCGTACTGGGCAGAGGGGTACGAGTGCCACAGCCAGTGCCATAAGGCTGCCGGTCAGTGCCATGTCACCAACATATCCACCTGATTTTCGGGTAGCGTGGGCTGGGGTTACCAGACAGGAGCTGGGGTGCCGGGTGCAGCTGGCAACCAAAAGCTCCAAGGTACCAGCCGTTCCCTTCACAGCTGCAGGAGCAAGAACCATATTCCAGAAGGAGAAGCACCAGGAAGAAACAGGTGTTCCTCCCCACCCCTTCCCTCCACTTGCAAATACCCTCCCCAGGATGCTCCAATGCCAGCAAAGCTCAAGATCCCCGGCAACGTAGAGACAGCCATCCTGGAGAACAATGAGCACTTTCACCCAGGCTGCTTGTGCAAACCGCCCAGTTTTCCACCCAAATTCCCAAGGTGCAAACACGGAATGCTTATTATCAGCCATTCAGAGGCACGATTTGCTATTGCTAAAAACAAGGGAAGCGGAAGTGGCATGGGGGGGAACCAGAGCACGGCTGGAGCAGGCAGCGCCCATGCGGATGGCTGGGACGGAGCACGGAGCCAGAGCTTGGCACGAGGCCATCGCTGTCCATCCCACAGCGAAATCCTCCTACGGAAAACATTTTTTGGGAAGGCCTATAGGAGTGGGAGGTTTCAGAAGAGCTCCCAGAGCCCGAGCTGCAGTGGAGCCATGGGCACGGCACGGTACGCGGGGCTGCCTGCGTCACCTCCACGGCGTCCGAGCTGGCTGCGCTCCCAAAACCGCACAAACATCTGCGCCGAGGGGAGCGAGCTGGCCGCTGCCTGAAATCACACTGGAAACTTGTCATCTCACGGAAGAACAATGCGGACAGATGTCGCTGGCTGCAGGCAGGCTGTGGGCAAGCTGTGGGCAGCGCTGCAGATCCCAGGCCCCACACCGGGGAACGGGGATGGCGGGCACAAGCCTGGAAACTTTCTCCTTCATTTTTCCACTTTGTGCATCAGTTCAAACACTGGTGCATTAATAGGAAGAACGCTGCCTCCAGCTCCTCGTAATCAGTTCTGCTCAGCCTGCAACATGTTTTGCAGAAAAATAAATAAATACCTTGCGGGTGAGCCAAGTTCTGAGCGGGATGGGACGCCAGCCCTGCCGGCACACTCTGCTCCCCCCAGCCCCAGCCAAAAGTACGCGGCGTCCCGAACCAAGGAGCCTGGGCGTTGCCGAGCTGTCCTGGGGCTTCGGGACCTCTCCAAGGAGCCTCGCTCACAATTAATTAATATACGAGCAGACTCAGCCCCCTCCCCAATGTGCACAACAGGTTCCATGCAAATTCGGGAGCTTTTAAATTATACCGTTAATGAAAGCAAATAAAAGCAGTTAAAAGGCAATTTGCTCAATTGGTGCTAATATTTAAGCACAGCATGTGTAAAAACAAGATCGCAGAATTTGGTTTTTCCACAAGAAAACTTTTGGTCCCAACTTCCCTACGGAAGGGGCTGAGTGCAGCCAGCAAAGGCTGTGCAGGGACTAGGTCTCAAACTCCCTCGGCAGATGCCAACAGGGTTTGTTTACCAAGCAAACATCCCACAGTCGCCCCAGGGACTCCCCGGTATCCAGTGAAACTGTCAATTCATCCTGTGACAGGGGGTGCCACCACAATCCTCCCAAATCCTGTGATGCCAGGAGTGAGGGAGGCATCCCAGGGTCTAACAGGCTTCTAAGACTTTGAACCTGGCATTCTGCTGGGGGGGGCAGGCAGGAGCTGCTGCCCCAAGCCCCTCTTGCTGGGCAGGAGGAGGGTGTTGATGTGAGCCGAGTTTCCAGGCCGTAGCCCACCCCAGAGGGACACGTCCCTTGCTGCAGCTGGGGTACGAGCTGTGCAAACCATGTGGGTGGGTGCAGGGCTGCCCTTGGGCCACCCAACACCTTGGGGATGATTCTGCACATGGGGGACATCCCTGCACGCTGGCATCCCCTGGCACCTCCCGGAAAACTGGGGGAAGAGCAAGGGGTGAGCATGGGGGTGACAGGAGCCTAATTCGAGTCACCCATGGCAATTTGGGCATGTACAGGCAGAGGAGCCACTCATGTTACTGCACTGCATGGCTCTGGCTCGACACATCATTGCAACCACACATAAACCAACATCTAAACATGGTGGGAACGTGGTGGCTGCTGTCCAAGAAGAGAGGCAGGAGAAAATCGCTGGCCAGCCCAAGGTACCATGGGATGCCCAACCTCCAGCATCCCTGCTAAGCACACTCCGGGCCGTCATTTCCCACACAGGGAACGGGTGTTGTGCCTTGGGGTGCCATAACACTGGCAAAATCTTAAAGAAAAACAGTAACAACGATCTGGCATCAGATCAACGCGAGCCAAAAAAGGCGCCATTGGTTCCCTCCATCGGGCAGGGAGCTGGGCCGTCAACACAGAACACAGAGTTTTACACCACACAACAGAAAGGCCAGGACGCAGCAGAAGACAGGCTGCGGCTCCCCGGGTTCTGGCGCGCAGCTACAGCCAGCAGAACCACGGCTAACACTTGCCCCTCAATTAAGGCTAACACTTGGCAATGCCCGTTTGGCGGGTTACGCCGCCGCGTAAATTCGCTTTCAAAACAGGAGCCACCGGTGAATGAGACCTCGATTTCTAATGGTTGGAAATATTTTGTACACTCTGCTGCTCCCTCTGTACCCCTTTGTCGAAGCCGAGGTCTGCAGGCTAAAGCGGGCACCAAAAGACCATCTGTAGCTCCCGTCTTTACAGAGAAGTTTAAATAGGGGGATGAATGAGCACAGGAATTAATGAATGATAAAGCCGTATGGTCTCAGTCAGCCTCCTACGCCTGTATGTGGTATTCAAACCCTCCCAGCCTTCTGCCACAAAGAGGTTTCTAAGCTACAAAAAAAAAAGGGGGAAAAAGAAAAAGGGGGAGGGGGTGTGTGCGCATGCAGGTTTTTAACAACATCCCAGCGACTTGCCTCAAAGTTCCCACCAGGTTTCCCTGCTCCAGTCTCGGGAAAGGCATACGTAACTCAGAAAAGCGGGGGATCCCCCCCCCTGCTGGCTCCAAACCCCACTTTGACAGCAGGAGAAGTCCCAAGGAGTCGGCTCTAGGGTCACCAGTGCTAACGGGGGGGCGGCACGCCAGGGCAGGGCTCCCAGCGAGGGCATCCCAGGGGTTTGCACCAGCAGGCAGGATTTGCATGAGCTGCCACCTGGTCTGACCGTGCTGCCCTCCACACTTCAGCAGCTTTTGCTGTGTGTCTCACTCCATCCCTTTAGTACAGATTGAAGATGTCCAGTAAAAGCTAATGAACCTGGAAAGGCCTCAAGGGGTGTTTTAAGCAAGGGATTGTGGCGAGGGTGTTCTCTGCACCCAGAAGTGCACCCATTATAAAGCAGTGTTGCAGTTTGGGGACAAGCAGCTTCTTGAAAAAAAAAATAAAATAAAAGCAAAATCGAGAAATCCAAGGCTAGTATGGGTCTGAGGAACACTTCCAGAAATGAAACCAGCTCACCGGGGCTGCCAAAAAGCAAACTCCCATCCCACCAGCCTGGGTCGCTGAGCAGCATGGCATCTGCAAGCACCCAGGGCAGAGCCTGGCCAGTGAGTGATGCCATGGGCAGAGAAGATGCTACGGCTCATGGTGTCGCTGCCCTAAAATTAACAGCTGAGATATATGGAAACACCAGACCACAGATGCAATCGCCATCCCTGAAATTCTAAGGGGTTGAACCCAGAATCAAATGCCCCAAATCTGTTCAACAACCAAGGGCTTCTTGTGGGGATCACATCTCTCCAAAACAACCAGCAAGAGGCCACCATGGAGGCGAAGGACACATAGCGCAATACTGGAACTCTACTTTTATTTTAAGTGCTGTCATGTGTAAAGCATTAGTGTTTTTGAAATTGCATTCTTGAGTTAATTAAATGGACAATCTTTTATACATAAAAAGCAAAAGTAAGTAACTAAGCGCTAGGCAAAGAGGAAGGGCCGTTTGGGAGCGGGGTGCTCTCCTCCATGGCCACTCCCCCCGCCCTGAGCATCTGGAGGCAGGCACGTGGGTGCAGCAGTTTGCACCCTGCTGGGGTTCACTGACAGGATCCCGCATGGCCAAACCCCGTGCCTGGGTGACGCGCTGAGCTGTCCCCTGGGTCCCTTCTCCCCCTCCCGCAGGGCCCACGGAAACCGTATGCACTCAATTCACGGATTTCCTACGCAGAGGGACGTTTGCTGGTGTGAAAAGCCGCAGCAGTTATCGGTGCTGCAGTAAACTGTTGACCTTCAGTTTTAGGCAGGAGGTAAAGTTCACCTTCGATTGGACCCACCGTAATCAGTTTATAATTACTATTATCTCTGAGTTAATCTTGCAAGAGGTCAACAGTTTCACAAAAATCTTGCAAGCCGTGTCTTTCACCTCCCAACTTCATATCTGGGTCAAAAGGTCAATTACTGCAGCTTGCTAAGTTGAGATTTAACAAAAACCTGTGTGCTCCCACCCCAAAGCCACACCAGTGCTGGGGGGACGCGAGCAGGTGCCAACCCTCGGTGCAGGCAAACCACCCAAACCTTTGGAGGCTCTGGAGTCACAGAGGAGTTTTCTCAAGTCCAGGTGAGCTCCAGTCCACAGGCTGAACTGGGATTAGCCACTCACAGGGCAGGAGCTGCCACTGCCCAGGGGCTGGGGCATACTATGTGTGCTGGGATATCCTCTGTGTGCTGGGATGCAGCCGATGGGTCCTCAGCATGGTGCTGGTGACCATCCCAGCACAGCTGGTCCGCATGGCACAGTGCTCCGAAGTTGCCAGCCCTCACCCATTAAACGTTGTGGGTTTGGGCAGCCGCCTCCATCACAGGCACACAAAACAAGCGTTTACAGCCCCAGGTCCCGCTCCCGCACCTGTTCCGGGGAGGGGACAGGTGGAAGCGGAGCAGAAACCCACGACGGGGCCAGGAGAAGCCACAAGAATGGATGAAGATACGACCCAACACCTCGCCCTGCTACATATCATCAAATATCACCGCTGGCGTTCTTTTACTCCCCAGGACGGGATACTGCTGGGCGGCTCTGGCAGTGCCGCCGTGCAACACCACACCCAAGGAGCCACGAAACCCACGGGTGCTGCTGCACCCCCTCCTGCAAGGGCCGGCCGGGCCTGGGAGGCGGCGGCGAGCTGCGAAGCGCAGCCCGAGCACGCGGAGCATTGCTCAACTGCTCTGCAGGCAGGTGTCATAAACAAGCAGGCACATGGCAAACATATCGATTTCCTGGAGCTTATCGCACAGCAACCGGCGCTCAGTTACCAGGCTACTTTAATATGTAATTTACTGCGAGAAGGCAGAGCGGGGCTGAGGGTGGCTGAAATATTTACCGTGGGATGGACGGGGAGGCTGAAGGCGTGTGGAGGGCTCGGCTGCACCGTGCTGCAGGGACACACAGTGTCTCTTGCCTCTAGGCATCCTTACTCTTTTCCAACTATTAAAAAAACCCAACCTCTCACTGCTGCAACGGAGTGTTTACACAGACACTATTAATCTTCTTCTGCAACTGTTTACGCTATGAAAATATAGCCTCAGCTGCCCAGGCTCTCCATCTCCTTAATTTAAATTCAGATGCTTAATTTCTGTCAAAACAGAGTCCACCAGAATTACCTCCATCCATTTCTGGTGCTTCACTCACCCTATCATCGGAAAGCCGCCCAGCAGAGCAGGCAGGGAAGAGAAGAGGAGAAGTGGGGGAGAGGCTGCCCTGGGGAGACTTTTCTGCTCCAGCCCACTCAGGACCAGCCTTGAAGACCAAAGTCAGCTTTGTATGTGCTCAGCCAGACAGTCACCTTCCTGAGGAACTGCAGCATCCAAACCATGGCCACCTGCACCGTGTCTGCCCTGGCCGACAAAAAACAGCCATCACCCACACGGCAATGGAAATCCAGGTGTTTCTGTACAAACTGCACCAGCCACTCTCCTGCCCGGCTTGTGCGGGGAGTTTTGGTGGGGAAGGAGCCAGCCTCTCCCTCCCAGCACCACCAGCCACGTCCCACGTGTCCCATGTGTTGGGGCATTCTGCAGATGCGATGCTGGAGGGAATTCTGTGGGAGCTTTGCAGTGTTAGAGCACAAAATTTACAAAATCCTCTTTATACAGTGCCTCTCAGTAGATCTTTTGGAATTTACAAGATAAATACTGGTAATTTGATTCTTATCTTCTTCAAATCCAATTCTAAGGCAATTCTGTGTAAAGGACACTAATTATAGCCCAAGGGGAAAGAAAAGGTAACCCATCAGTGAGAACTCACTGGCAACGTTTAAAGGGCTATGGGACACTGAAAAGTTAAACAGGTTCCAAATCTGTTCTTGGCAAGAACAACAATTTGTTGGGTGAAAATGACTCCCTGTACTGTCCCCACTCCCCAGCATGTGCTTTTAGTGATCAGCTCAGAGCTGCTCTGGAGATACTGGCAGCCAGGCGTGCACCCAGCATGCTGGTGCCTGGGCTCTCTGTAGATCCTTCAAAGGCTGCCCAGTTGTCCAAGAGCAAGGCTGAGGGAGATGGCAACGCTGGGATGACTGGATATCGATGTGCAGACAGATCTTTTGCGTTCACCCCCATTCCCCTTGAGTCATTTACTAACAGACAGGCCCAAGTTTACACTCACAAGGGAATGCGATTACCAATACACACTGAATGTGGCAAAACCATTACCCCTCAGCCCAAGTATTACGTTATTTTCCAAAACACACACCTAAACACAGGCCATTCTGAAACGTGACCTGGGCTGAAGAGATCCCCGTGTGCTCCAGCCACCCAATAGCTTCCTGTTTACTGGTGGTGAGCATCCCAAAGAGGAGGAGGATGGTGGGGAGACCACACTGGTCACCGCCCACAACGGGGTCCAAACGTTACGGCACCTATAAAATAATAAAACTCGACCCTGGGACATGGAGCCAGGATGTGGCAGAAGATGACGCAGGACAAATCAAAGGGATCTGGCAATCCAAAGGGGGTCTAATGAGCATCACTGCAGGCTGTTGATCCATGAAGCGCAGTGGAAAAGTCCCTGGACCCCAAGAAAGGCTGAGACCTGAGCACGAGCAGCAGCAGCTGCATCTGGATGGGCAAGAGCTGAGCTGTTCATTGGGCTGAACAACCAGGACAGGCAAAGCTCATGATTTATTCATTCTGGGGGAGAGAGGAGAGATGCTGTTTCCAAACCAGTGGGAGGCTGGAGATAACATCCGTCGCTACTGACCCTCCAAAGACGATATGATTATTTCTCTTAACACGGTGACACTTGCAGCTAACTCATGTCTGACCTGCCAGCACGGGGCAGACGCCGTGAGAGGGGTGACCAGAGGTAATTGAAAATACAGGCGCCGCTGACTGGAGCGGAAGAGCTGCCTCAGCAGCGACCTGCAGCACAACAGGTGAGAGCGCTTGCATCCGGAGGGCAACCACTGGCCCAAGGCACACGAGGCAGCAGAGCCACAGTTCAGGAGGCACCGGCACCTGGCAGCCGAGCCCAGGGAACGAAGACGCGTCCCATACCACAGAGTCCACACGACGTCGCAGGGAGAGAGGAAAAAGCAACTCAGCCTGCGACAGCAGCTTTAAAAATAGCCCTTTTTTTCCAGTGTCGTGTATGCAAACATTTCCTATTGCCCCGCTTCCATGATTCAGCAATTTGAACCCTGGTAATAAAGTGTGGTAATCCTCACATTTGTGCGGAAGAATGGCAAATTCATGCCTTCAATGACTTTTGAAAGCTATGCTATTAAGGAAAGACATTTTCCCTTTCTCACAGTGAAGGAAAAATACAGTTATTTGAAAATGCCAAAAGAATCAGCTCATTAGTTAATAACAGTGACAAAACCCCTACACGGGGAAACCGCGTGGCTGCAGACCGAACCAAGAGCTAAGCTGAAGTACGCAGAGAAGGAAAAATTCCCACATCTGATACACGCCTGGCCCTGAACCATAAATTAGCTGGAAGAGAGGAAGGAGAGCATCCAAAAACACACGAGGCCCTGCAGCAGCTCTCGGCACTGCTGCTGTGGCCCTGCACGGTGCCCTGATGGAGCAAACCCAGCACCTTCACAGCCCAGCTGTGGTCCCCTGGCACCAGCCAGCGCTTGGGGGGGGTCCACAGCATCGTGGGAGGACCAAGGCTCAAGCACGGTGTGTGGACCCGAGTCTCGCAGTGGGGCTGCAGGGCATCACGGGGGGATGCAGGGCATCACAGGGGCTGGACCAGGTCATCACGGGAGAGGCAGGGCATCGTAGGGACCCAGAATATCACAGGAGGGACCAGGACCAGGCTCAGAGCCACGTCTGACCCGGGACCCCCCCAGGCTGAGGGGCTCCTCACCGCGTCCGGCCGCTCTTTGTCTGCTCGCCTGTGCCCGGCCTCTCGCGTTGTCACCACTGTCATTTCCCTCGCCCTCCGCTTACTTATGCGGAAAACTTGGTTTCCGCGTGAGCCATCACAGCACAAAGGAGCCCGTACAAAGACACGTTTGCTACATGTTACGCCCAGAGAGAAAGAACTGAAAACCCCCAGAACGCTGGGCGCAAGAGGGGATGTGCACAACATGGGAGTGCAGCTGAAGCACCATGAGGAGCATCTCTTCCCATGGTGGCTCGCAGTGAAGCAAACCCTGGCGTGGCACGACTCCACAGCAGAGATCCTGCTTGCATGCACCATCTTCTCAGTTGGGTGGAAAATCGTTACTCGGCACCAAACCCAGAAAGACTTGGTCCCACAGAGCACATCTGAGACTGGGGATAGCAAGCGCTCATCCACAGGCATGCTGAGGACACAAACCCCACTCATGGCACCTCTACGTGAGAAGCCACAGTGCTGAGGACCAGTGACTAGGCACGTCCAACCTGGGAGAGCCTAGCCCGGCCATACGAACACAAGGTGGTTTGCTTTCAGTGTTGGCAGGAAGAACATCCCCATCGCTTGCTCTAGGTGAGCGATCCTGATCAACCCCCACCAACTGTATTTGCAGGTAGAACCAAACACCCAAGCAAATGAAGCAGGGAGGGGAGGGGAGCAAAGCAAGAGGCCTTTGCCTCCCAGCCTTGGCCTGCAATGCTTGGGAGCAAACCGGCTCCGGTATCTGCAGCTGCAGGCCCCGGTGCTGCGCGTGGTGGCGGGCGGCAGCCCCCTCCCAGACACACGTATCGCTAGCGGGAGGCTTGTGGCGCACGGCCGCTTCATCCACTTAGCAACAGAGGTGCTAACGAGGAAGCTGCTCTCCACCTCCAGCCGGAGCAGGATGCGGCGCAGCACACGAGCCTTCGCTGCGTAGCTGGCAGAGCGGACACTGCCATGTGCTACGGGATATGAAGGAAAGCATCCCAAGTGCCGTCCTTGGGAGACGCCTGTTCCTGTTCTTCCATGGGGCATCTTCAGCCCCCATTAGCAGGGTCCCCTCTTCTGCCAATTTCTTCCATATCATTCTGGATGGGCACAGCTGGAGAAGTCCCTCTCCCACTGGCAAGGTCCGATGTGAGCTCTCCTCCCAGCTCAGCCTTGCAGCCACCCCAACGTGCTGGAGCAGCGTTGCTGGCCAGCACCCCGAAACTCACGCAAGGCCCATGTTGATGGCACACGATCCACCAGAGCCCCCTTCTCCACCCACCCAACATGCTGGCTGG
>NW_008625348.1:9329-10002 GCF_000691845.1 Merops nubicus | reverse complement strand
CAACAGCCGTGCGGTGCCGGCCTCCCGCCCCGGGGCAGCCGGCAGCAGCTCCCACCATGCTAAATAATGCATCGGCCAGCCCTAATTAACGCAAAGGAAGGGTGATATACATTTCTGGGCTGCTTTCAGTTACATTTGCTTGGACGCTGAGGGAAGAGCCGCCTCCAGCGAAAGGGTCAGATAAGCTAGAAATCAATACAAGTGATTGCCTCTGCATCCCGAGAACCTGGCCCCTCTCCCCAGCTTCCACAGGTAGGGCTGCAGGCAGGGCCGGGGGCATCCCACAGGCAGGGCCGGGGGCATCCCTGCTGCCGCCCTGCTCTCGCCGAGGCTTGGGTGCCGCTGACTCAGCACCCTGCGGGCTGGGAGTTACTGGTGGCCTGGTTCCCACCACGGCACCCACCTCCCATGGCCCCTGCCCTACATGCAAATTTCCCCACAGTCTCTAGAAACACAAAGCTCCAAAACCCCCTTAAAACTCCCCAGCAAAACGCTGCCCTTCAGCATGGGTGACAACAAACCAGAAGGCTGGGGGCCGGGCCGGTAAAGCCAGAACAGTGTTTCCCCATCCCTCTCCTGAGACCAAGTGGAGATGAGGACTTGGGAAGCAGAAACAACAATGCCTTTTACTTTTTTCCATACGAAAGGTTTTCGTCCAAATGGAAATTTTATC
>NW_008625348.1:1835-9298 GCF_000691845.1 Merops nubicus | reverse complement strand
AAGGGAAGAGGAGTTCCTCTGTAAGGCAACCCACACGCCAGGCTCCAAGCATCCACCGCCCCGGTGCATGGTGAGCCAGAGCAGCTGTGGGAGCATCTCTCCACTACCGCCCAAAAGACAAGGGCAGCATGGAAAGAGCTGCCCAGAGAGGCTTCGCAGACCACAAACGCCTCTGGCCAGCACTCTGGTTCACAGAATCACCCGCTCTCAGCCCTTGGGATATTTTCTACGAATAGGAGGAAGGAAGAAAGAAGAGGAAATCACCGCATTACTGGTAAAAATAGCAGAACACCCAGCAGGGAGGCGCAGAGGGTTTCGGTTCAGAGTGTTTCACAGAAAGGGGCCCCGGCGTGCGAGCTGGTGGGCACCCTGCCGTGCTCTGGCCACCCCACGCTGCCACGCACCAGGCTCACCGCGTGCCGCCGGTGGGGAGGACCTGTCCTGGTGCTGGTGATGCAGACAGGGCCATCGCCCTGCGGCTGGGCGTGTGCGGGACGGGGTGCCGGTGCCACACCGGTGTGGCGTGGGCAGAATGGGGCCCACAAGGGGCTGGTGAGACGCGGGCGTTGCACAATGCCTGCGCCTTATCTCTCCCACGCAAAGGCAGTTTGTGTGTTGCACAGCAGAATGCGACCGCAGCCTGTGCCCAGCCGGAGATAAGACACCCGTCACCAGCGCTCGCTGCGCCAGGAGCCCGAATTCACACAATCTGAGAGTTGTTTGCTGGGCCCCTCTGCAGTGAGCAGCCCTCCGAGCATCCCCTCGCTGCTTCTTGGCCCCCCCAGGCAGCCGCTTCCCAGACCAAATCAAGCTTCTCGTTCCAGACCTGGCATACACCCAAGCAATGAGGATGCCCAAGCTCACAGCCGTTCCTGCTCCTGTGCCATGGCAAGTCACAGCAACCCCCCAGAACAGTCAGCCAAAGGCACGTGGTAAAATTGGGAAACCTGGGAGCTGTCCCCAAAAGCCCTGCTGCTGCCACGTGTGCCTGCTTCCAAGAAGACCACCTGGATTTTGCTTGGGTTTTTTAATGTGCAGCCTGCATTGCGTTTAAATCAAATTTCTTAAGAGTCGCAACCTCTACAGGTTTAGTCTGTGCATGCCAGAATTAGTACAACCTGTCCCTAAATACCATAATAAAAACCGTGTAGTAAGCGCTTTGCCTTTATTTATGTCAATGCTGGTTTCAAGGAGGATGAATCACGCTTCCTCCTTAGTGCTCCTTTCTAATATGATTTACTATAAATAATGTGTGGAGAAAAGAACGAGGGAAGGTGACAAAGGGCAAGGTGCAGGGAGACCAGCGCCATCCCCAAACTCAGTGGCAAGAGGATAAAAGCACTTTCAACAGTTGTGATGGAGCTGCAAACAGCACGTGGGTTTTAAGTGGTGTAGTACCTGCTGCATCAATGCAAATCTGAAACTAAACTAAATGACAGGCAATAGCAACGTATTTTTATATATATACATGAATATTAATTGCATTGTGCCTTTAAAAAAGTCCCTAGGTATTACTGAAAGATCTGTGTGGGTCTGCACCAACAGAAAAACTCATTTCTAGCCCTCGCAGAGCCCAAGCTTTGGGCACAGGGACACATGCCGTGCCAGGGGTCAGCTCTGCCAGCCAAGGGGCATGAGGCTGGGAGCCGTGCCGGCGTTTCGGCAGGCAGGCGGCTTTCCACAGCCTTTCGGCAGGAAAACTAACTCGGACCTCGTGGTGTGGCACAGTTACTTCCTATGGAAATCGGAGCCCAGCGCTCCCAGCAGCAGTCCCACCAGGGACTACGAGCCCTCTTCCCCAGGTACCCATCTCCCGGCGGGTATTTGGGCTCTGTCTGACCTCGCAAGCCTGCCGGTCATGGAAATGGGCTGGCGTTCGGGGTTGTGGGGTTTTTCAGTTTATTTTTCCGCTCAGTTGATACCTGCCTTCTTTATAGGTCACCAAGGTGAAAACAGGCGCCCTCCTCCCCACCCCAAACAGTGCTTGCAGACCGATGGAGATGCATTTTATTGAGGGGGGGGTGCAGAGGTCCCCTCCACGTCCTGTAAGGCGAGTTCTGCGGCATCAGCTGTGCCAGCACCCGGCGGCGCTCCCCCCGGCACTCCACCGCCGCGCGCTCCTCGTACAGCACTAAACAGAGCACGGGGTTATCAGCCCAGCAGATACAGGCAGATAAACAGCCCATCTCCCGCGCTGACACGGTAACAAAGCAGGGTGTTTAACGCCGATTTATGGCGGGCGGCTCAATACGCCTTTCAGCGCTCGTGCCTACGTGGAGAAGTATTTCCTCAACTGCACATCGCCGGCTCCTTCGCTAAAAAACGTGCCAATAAAACAGCAACGAGACAATGAAGCCAATGGAAAACTAACCCGGCCCAGTGGGGCACGTATCCAACCATAATCTACTTAAAATCAGTTAAGAACACTACAGCGAAAATGATACGGGCGGCCCTGGCCCCCAGCCAGAGCGCAGAGCCTCATGCCTACAACCCCAATTTTATGGTGACGCTCTCTTCTTCGGCCCCAAAAGGACCACGCTGGCGGAGGGTCAGGTCAAAAAGAGGAATCCATCTTTCTTTGGGAAAACACGTGGTCCAGCAGCACTCACTGCTCTCACCAGGGTACCTGCAGCTCCCCACGCCAGCTGCAGAAGTGACCCCAAACACCACGAGTGCAAACGGGTGTTCAGAACCGATACCGAGCGCTCCGGGCACGCCTCGGCCTGGGCAGAGGCGAATGCACTGCTCCCGGCCGCCCCGCAGCAGGTCTCTGCAAACAGGCACAAGCCTGGGAATAAGAGTAGATATCATGAGTTTGTGGACAGCCCACAAAAGCCCATATTTAAAGGCATCTAAACCCAGGCAGACCCACCTGCCTTGTTAACATCTATTCAAAAGGCTGCATAAACCTTTCTCTGCTGCTCCTCTTAACACCAACCTCTTCCAGCTGGATGTCTCAGTGTGCCACCCTCCTTGTTTCACCTGGTCCCCATCCCACAGCTGTTTTGCAACTGCCAGGCTTTGCCAGGGCTGGAGAGCAAGCTGGCCTCCTGGAAAACCCCACAAGACCCGGGAGGTGCAGAGATGCTGTCACTGCCATGGCATTTTGCGGGCACCTGTAGCTCAAGTTGAGATGCAGGCGCCCGCACACCTCGACAGCGCCCGTCGACGATGGTGAAGGAAGGAACGATGCCCGGTGAAGGACCAAACCCACAGTAACACACTGAGCTGCTTAACGCCGGGCCAGGGAGAATAAACCTTTGCAGGCCTAGTGACACAAGCCAGGACTGCCGGGTGAGGAGGAATGAATGGAACAGGCTAATTTACACAGGAAGTGAGCACTTACCAGACCCTTCATCCCAACACACAAAACCCTCTGCCATCTCTGGAAGCAATTACACCCAGTTAACATGATCTGCCTGCCACTAAAATTAACTGCAAACAGAAATATTTTTCACTTTTGCAACAGGAGATGCCATGGCCCCGTGTTTGGCTGCCGGGAAATATTTAGTAATTACTCATTTAAAGCCTCTCTTGAAGCTGTCAAGGAGGGCGGGGTGGGGGGAGTAAAAGAAAAATCTTGCTAATTACGAGCAAAAAGGAGAATGCAGATCTTTTTACTCTACCCAAGGAAAACAGATTTACGTGCCGGTGTAACTGAAGAGCCAACATCACAGCAGAGCAGGGAAGGCTGCAGGGATGCTCTGCCATGAGCTGCCTGGGCTGCTCTGCACCACTGCCACGGGGAGAAGGAGAAAGAGAGTTGATAGCGTCACCTCCGAAACAGCACCGGGTCCCTGAGGGCCCCTCTACGCTGCCAATAAATACATCTTTAACCAAGTTCACTCTGTGAGTTGTAACGAGAACTGAAAAGGCTCCATGGAGCTCAATCAAACTGCTGCAAGCAGCATCAAGTGAGCACGTTTCGGGGAAAATGCTGTCCCAGTGTCCCCAGTCCGGCAGGGTTTGTGCACCAGGCTCCTAGCCCTGCAACCGACGGGGACTGCATGGTGCAGACCCACCTGCCCTGGTCCCTGGGACACAGAAAGGCTGGGGAGGGTGGCTCAGCCCAGTCAGAGGGCACATGGCATCCCCCCCACCCCACGGAAGCCCTTCTGCCAGCAGCAAGCCACACAGCGGCAACAGTGCCAGGCAGCGCCGGCAGCCTCACCATCGTCAGGGAAAGCACAGAACTTATTACTGGGCAAAGGGAAAAAGAAATTAAATTTTCAAAAAATTAAAAATCAGCGTTTTCTGATGGGAATCTCAGAGTTTTCCTTTAAAATGCATTCCCCACAAAACTAAAAAGCAGCCAAATAAGGGACAGAATAACACAGAGGCCAAAGAGGGCTTTTCCCCCTCTGCTCTTGGGGCCGAGTATGGAAACGGTTAAGTCCCCCAGTGAATAAATCAAAAGTTCAAGGCTGCAGCATAACCCGCTGTATTCCCCCTCTGCCCGTGACAAGAACCAGAGAGCCCCCGAAATCCCAAGCATCCTGCGCGGGGTCTCCGCCGGCGCTCATGGGTTACACGCTCGGGGTCAGCGCCGCGGACCTCAGCGGCAACATTCATTTCCTGAGCGGGGCACGTCCCCCTGCCCATAAAGCTAATCAGGGCTTCCTCGCCCCGCGCCGCGCGGCCCCGGCTGGCGACGCTGGTTCCCATTAGCCCCTTATGATGCCAGGTGCCACTAATAAGGCCCATCAGCGAGAAACAAGAGCTGCCGAGTCGTCCTCGGACTCTGGAAGTAATCACGCGCAGAGTTCGGGGGGCTGCCGGCTTGCTTTGTCCCTCCCTCCCCCTTGTCTCCTATTTTTCCTCCTTTTTTAAAAGTTTCCGTTGCAGCGCAACATAAATTGCCAAATACTTAAAATAAAATAAAAAACGACTACTGTATCAGACTACCAAAATGAACACTAATAACATCTCGCAAAGCACTTGGGATCCGATTTATCACGTTTATTGCTTTAATGGTGTACTGCATCTGTTTCTCACTGTGACATGTCGAGCAGTGCCAACGCGCCTAATGGCATGAGTAGTACAACGCTCAGCTAAGCCAGGCGGAGACGGATGGAGGTGAGGCTGGCAGAGAAAGAGCCAGATCCCGGAGTGTCTCCCTATGGGGCTACGTAGAATTTGCTGCACCATTAATATCACAGGTCTGTGCAGAGAGCGGAGCACAGGCTCCACAGCACAGAGACTGCCAGGGGTTGTAACTGGGATGGGATCCCACAGGAAGCTCCAGTGTCCTCAAGCAGGAGCATTTGGGACCACGGGGAGCATGTCTTTTATGTGACAGCTGAGCCGTGAAACTGCACAAAGCCAAACTCAGACCTGGAAACTGGATTGGAGGCATTCCCCGAGGTGCATCCCCAGCAAGGACAGGCACCTTCCAGCCCAAACTGCTCCCAGGGGAGCATCGCCCACCACCTCCACCAGCCTGACAACGCCACCACCCCACAGCACTTTCGTTTTCCAGCTGACCATCTCCACCTCACACGGACATGTGTAGCAGAGAGTGGCATCACCACGGCAGCCAAATCCCTGGGCAGCATCAGGGTTTGGGATGCTCAGCTCTGCTGCTAAGGAGCTCTATTGAATCACAACCTCACCTGCAGTCTTCCCCATTGCTATTGATGTTAAAGAAAACCCCAAACCAACAACTATGCCTTTTATAAAGTCTTAAGATTATTTAACTCCCTGAAGAAAAACTGCTCTGGGCTCAGCCAGCAGCTCAGCACAGCACTCCTGTCACAGCTCAGGAGGTTTTTCTTCATACAAACCAACCCAAAAAGGGCCGCTGAACTATGGCTTTTTTGTCTGCAATTAGAAGCGACGATCGATACTAACATTAGATTAAGTTTGAACTTTGCTGAACCTAGAAGGAAATCTTTTATAAAAAAAATTAAAGAGTCGTCGACTCAATATACACTCAATTAGTCAAAATCACAAGCTCGGTAAAGAATTTTAAAAAACTGATCATGCTGCATTCAGCGGGTTTGGGGACCTGAAAACCTCGATCAGAGTCAGTGCTGAGCCTTGTGGCCACCAAAAGGTCAGAGCCCTGCGCTCTTGACTCGCCTGTGCTGTGACATGGTGCAGACATCGTTGCCACGAGGCCAAGGGCATCTGCGGAGCCGTGCTCCCGCATGGGTCCAGGGCAGCCGACGGTCCCTCGGGCACCCTCTGTCACCTGCGGCGAGTGGCTCCACCACCTCGTGCCGAAGCTCAGAGACAAGCCAGCCTGGCCCTCCGTGCTGCTTCACCCTGCCTGCTTCCCATACTAATGAAGACAGGAACAGCACTCAGAAGGCTCCGAGATGATAAACATATATATTTATGCTTATATAGGCATGTATGTGTGTAAACAAACTTACCCACCATATGTACACACGCACTTGTGCAGCATAAACAGGCACGGCACACGTTGGCTCATTGAGATCCTGCAGAAAGAACTCTGGATGGGTTTGGGCTCTGCCTGTCACCTGCTGGGGCTCAGCACCAAAAGCCATTGTGCCAGGCAGCTGAGTATCCCTTTGGGCAGTCGAGCACCCCACGGCACTGCCTGTGCTAGAGGTGCCCCTCCCTGGCAGCTACCCCGGCCCCCAGCTCACCGCAGCTGGGAACGACTCTGCTCCGGGTACCTCCACACTCGCTTCGGGGTCAGAAAGCAAAACCACAGCAGCAAAAGCACGGCAGAAAGAGGTCAACGAAAGCTGCTGGTCGACGAGCAGAACCACAGTGCTCCCAGCACATCCTGCCCAGCTCGAGGAAGGGGCGTCAGGACCTTGGTGCAGGGCGCTGCACCCCCAGACCAGCTCCTCACCAGGCACTGGAGCAACAAGGAGCCCAGAGCTGGCACGCTGCGGCTGCCACCACCATCATAACTGCTCCAGCAGAGAGTTACAGATCCCAGTCTAACGTAGATGATGTTTAACAGCTCCATGAATGCGATAGAATCCCACAAATCCTCCCCAAACCATAATTTTCACAACACATTAGAAAGACAACGCTATAAAAAACTCACATAAGACGCCGTCGACACATGAACTGCCGTGGATTTAGACTTGGGGGGGGAGAGTATGTAAGTCGATCTGACTATTGCCCAATACCTTTCAACACGGACAGTCTTACAGATCAGTTTAAGAATGGCTCAAAGGATTTGGCTCTCACCCTGCAAAGTTTGCCAGCACCAGGTAATCTGTCTGAAAGCAAGAACAGGCAAACGGAGTTTGGGGCTGGCTAAAGCAGCTGTCTTCGAGGCTTCGCTTGCAGGGGACGGCGCTGAGCCCTGTGCTTCAGTCGGACCCACGAGCCCATCCGAGCACGGCGTGTACCCAGCCTCTGATAAGGATTATGAATAATTAAGAAATAAGCTACGGCCACAGCCAAGGTTGACAAAGCGAGCCAACCCTGGGATGGCAAATGTGAGATATGGGCTGCTGCATCGGGTGGCCTGGGCC
>NW_008625348.1:603-1775 GCF_000691845.1 Merops nubicus | reverse complement strand
CCCGGGGCAGACCCCGGGAGCGGCCGGGCAGCCTCGGCGTTTCCCTCTCCTGTGGCCACACCAGGCTTGGAGCAGGAAAGGGAGACGCTCAAGACCACAGCAGAAAAGCACGTTAAAATTCTCTCTGAGCCTTCACTGCAGCTCTCCTCCGGTGACGTTCGGTCTGCATCACCGCACACCGAGGCGGCTTCGGGCACGCGAACCAACACGAGCCCCAGCTCTGCCACTGCTCACACGGGGAACAAAGCGGAGAGCGGCCGTGCGCCCCCACAGAGCCAGGGACCCTTCCGAGGGGCGAGGGCTGCTCTGGGCACGGCCCGAGGCGCAGGCCAAAGCGAGGAGTTGTGCTGCCAGCGCTCGCAGTCCCGCGTGGGTCTAAGCACCCCCAGAGCTGGAAAGGTGCACGGGCTGAACGCGTGGGAGCTGCTGCTCCGGCGCATCCGCACCACTCACATGTCAGCGACGCTGGCTCCCCCGCCAGCGGAGCATGTTGTGTACATCGGGACTAATTAACCTGTTGATTCGTTAAAAATCTGACACGGTGCGCAGCCCAGTGAGGCTGCGAGCACCTCTGGCACCACAGCGGTGCTGCCTGCCTGCCACGGGGCTGCAGCTACACCGGGGGCCGGCACCGTGCTTGCCAAAGCACGTCCGGCACCGGGGGGTCTGACCGGGCGTGCCAATTCAGGAGCGGTAGTTAACGCGGCTCCATTCCCCACAGAAACCAGGGAACGGGCTCGGGTCCCCGCTGCCACGATCGGTAAACAGGGAACACCAAACTCACGTGCAGATAAGCACCGCACTCCCCCCCCAGCAGCTCCCCGAGGTACGGGGCTCAACATAAGCACAGAATTCCAGCCCCCACCCTCTGAGCAGGGGAGCCTCGAAATTGCAGCCCCCGGAGGTTCCACCCTGAGGCCACCCCCGCAATAATGGACCCGCAATTCTGCGGCAGTGCTAGCCCTCTGTGCTCGCCCTGGCATTACCTAGCCTGACCTACGTGCCACTTTGTGCAAAGTGCAAATATTTCCTAAACTGGGAAGCTGAGAGGCATGAAACCACAGGGCTGGCAGGGCGCTGCACGCAGCGATCCCGAATGTCATAGCTGTGGCTGGGCACAGGGATCCCGCCGGTCTCTCTACCCTCATACCCAGGGCGGCACAGGATGGCTA
>NW_008625348.1:0-455 GCF_000691845.1 Merops nubicus | reverse complement strand
TAGCCCCCGTCCGGCCGCCCCCCCCCAGCCAGCACTCACTGGAAGGAACCTTCTGGCACAGCCACCAGACCCAGAAAAGTTGTGACAGCTGCCGTGGCACAGCCTGGTTTTGGGGTACGCAGCAAGAACTTTACACTGGCATACACGACAACCGACCAAAATCTGAAACCGTCCGGCGAGATCCCGCCCAGCGCAGACCAGAGCGGCGCGGCTTCGGCACTTACCTGTGCTGCTCGAGGGTCTCGTTGTCCGGCAGCTCTGCCCCGCACACGCTGCACTGCTCGCCCAGGGCTCTGCTCTCCGTCTTCATGCCGGCTGCCAGCTCCCCCAGCTTGCTGAACAGCTCCCGCTGGATGAAGCCCTGGGGCAGCAGCCCCCCATAGGCGCTGAAGTCCATGGAGACAGCCAGGGCCGGCTGCACGTGCAGGGCGGACGCCACGGCCGGCGGCACGCCG
>NW_008625347.1:5092-6802 GCF_000691845.1 Merops nubicus | reverse complement strand
AGAGCGCGCTGGGGGGTGGCGGGGACACCCCTGTGTGTGTGGGCCGGGGACTCGGAGCCCTGCTGTGCGGCGAGCTGGGAACCCCCTTCACTTGTTAACTGACGCCTAGCGCCCTCCTGCATGTCGGCTACGGGATGGGGACCCCCCGGGGATCACCCCCATGTTGACCGGCAGTGCAGAGACATCCAGGTGATGGCTGCAAACTGGGGACCTGATTCTGGGGGGATGGCTTGGGACATGTTGGGCTGAGTCCCCCACTGTAGGGGCCCATCAGAAGCAGGGATGTCCCAGCACACCCTCCAGGACCAAAGGGGTGTCCCCTCTGCCATCAGCATTGTGTTAATAATATATCACATGTAACACAAGTGCTGGGGTTGTTTAGCCTGGAGAAGAGAAGGCTCCAGGAAGACTTTACTGCATCTTTTGGTACTTAAAGGGGCCTGTCAGAAAGATGGAGACAATCTTTTTAGCAGGCCCTGTTGCAACAGGACAAAGGGTGATGGTTTTAAACAAAAAGGGGGGACATTTGGACTAGATAGAAGAAATTCTTTACAGCTTGCAACGAGGGTGGTGAGCCACTGGCCCAGGTTGCCCAGGAAGGCTGTCGATGCCCCATCCCTGGCAACATTCCAGGTGAGGTTGGACAGGGCTCCAAGCAACATGTTTCAGTTGCAGATGTCCTTGCTGCCTGCAGGGGCCTTGGACTAGATGACTCCTAAATGTCCCTTCCAACCCAAAACATTCTATGATTCTATAACAGTGTGGGGCAGCTAGCTCTGGGAGTCTCTCCCTCTCCTCCATCCACCCACCAGCACCACAGGAACAAGGTGACCCGGGCTCACCCTCTGAACCAGGGATTCTCCCCCAGCAGGCTGGCACCCGGCTGCCTCCACAGCACTGCAGTGCAGCTGGCATGAGCAAGAGTTTAAATGGGGGGTTCCAACCCCACGTCTGGGCTGGGATACCTGTGGCAATGTGTGCCCAGCACCTGGCAAGAACGAACTTTGGTTTGGTTGGGAGCTGAGGTTGTTACAGGAGGGAAATTCTACTTAAGTGCAGGTGCTTGTAACTAGGTAGCTGTAATCAAATCTATTTCTAAGACACAGGAAATTACAGTGGAAAATGGGGCTCAGTTTTATAACTGTTCAAAAGCTGCCTTGGTGCCATATAGCTGTGATGTCATCACCCAGCAATGTAAAGTCTCGTTAATGTTTCACTTGCTCCCTCAGATATAATGTGACCTCAAGAAAAATCGTGTACTAGCGGTGGTGAGTCACAGCCACTCTGATTTCACATGCTGTGATGAAATCAGGGCATCCTGGGACAAAAGTCCTGATGCTACTGCAGCCTGATTTTCAGTTCCTCCTGATTTTGGTGGTAGTCGAGGGGAAAGAGCAACTTGCAAAATTTACCTGAAGCTGTTTCTTCAAGAAACACGTTTCAGTGTAGCCAGAGGATTTTACTCACAGATCACCAAAACCTTTTTGCTGAATGAGGAAAGAACAATACAAAGTTCAGTGTAAAGTTTGGGAGCACACTTTAACTTTGGAACAGTTGTTTCTTCCTTCAGTGGTGTTCACATCACTGGGACCCACCCTGGGTGGCTCAGGCCACCCTGGTACACTTTGCAGTGGGCACAGGCTCAGCTCAGATAAACACTTTGCTCTGCTCCCATGGCAGAAAGGAGAGGAACAAACTGACTTGCACAAT
>NW_008625347.1:0-5061 GCF_000691845.1 Merops nubicus | reverse complement strand
GCAGGAAAGGATGTGTCCTGGCTGGTGGTGTGGCAGCCTGCTGTCACCAGCCTGGCTGTGTGATGGCCAGAGGGTTATCTCACAGGGAGGCAGGAGGGGCAGTGATAAGGTTCAGATGGTGCCATTCACGGTCCTCAACAAGCCGTGCAAGTGTGAATCCCTTTGAAGTTTACTTGTGACCCTGCTGAGATCAATACCCTGGGCTGGCAAAGAGGAGGGAGAGAATCAGGCAGAGATCTGGGAAAAAGGACTTTGAAAATCATAAGCCTTGACTCTCCAGGCTTAGGGGAGAGAGATCACCTCCCAGCATCGGGAGCCAGGTACTGGACTAGTCCCTAAAGAACCAAACCCACACAGAAGGGCTGTGACTGAAACCCCACTTCTTGTGTTTTGCTGCTGCTGCTGTTTGTCGTCAGCTATATTTGCTTTCAGATGAACAGTTTTGTGTTTCTGTGGAGACGTGTGGATGCCAGTCTTGCTGGGATGCAGCACAGCAGGCACCCCAGGACCTGTTCTGATGAGCAGGGGTGCCCTGGGGTTCCCCCTGGCACTGGCATGACAGACCTGGCTCTGCTTCATCCTCCCTGCTCTCCCATTAACCCCTGAGCTGCCGAGGGGGACGGTGCAAACTCCCAGGCTGAGCCCTGCGCTGGCACGGGATGGCAGCATGTCACTGCTCCCCGTTCCGTGCCAGGGACAGGGACCTTGCCAGCTGCCTGGCGACATCCAGCGGGGCTCATCTGCCGGAGCAGCCAGAAGAGGAGGGTCCAAGGTACGGCCAGGCTCGCAGCACGCTGCCCTCAGCACTCCGGATATTAACAGCATTGCAACATCAGGTAGAAGAATTTGAGGGGTCAAATTCCTTCGGAGTGTACCGTCACTGAGCTCGGGCGTTTTAGACCTCCAGTGAATTTGGAGCAGTGTTTTGGAAGGCTGATACCTTAACATGGAGCTGTTTAAAGGAGTTAATGTGTGACTGGCTACAGACTGGAGCAGGCAGATGGCTGGCTCTGCTGGAGCTGGTTTCGGCAGCTGGGACCTTGTGCAGCTCTCAGGGATGCTGATGGGAATCCAGAAGAAAGCAGCTGAGGGGAGGAGGACTGCAGTTGCTTGCATCATCTGTAGAGCAGAATTAGGCCTTTTTTTCTGAAGATGTCCAAAGGAATGACTGTGTGGGGCTTCCTCTAGATATGTACGTCCATATTCTGAAGGGCAGCCAACATCCCCTTAGTGAAATAAACCCCACAAATGCACCGTGTCTGGAACCACTGCAATTAAGAGCTACCAAATAAGAAAAATGTCAGAACATAACAGATTCACATCAAATGCTCAACTGTTTGAAGAGTGGCTCTTTCTTTTAAGAGACCTTGCTTCTGGCTGATAGCCAGATACTGTGGAAAATCCAATCCCCCTCTGTCCAACGTGGAGTTCAGAATACAGCTAAATTAAAAGCTAGAGAGCCTTTTACAATCCAATTAGTTTTTATTTAAGTGCTGCAGCGTAGGATCAGATGATCAGAGCCATCAGTGGACACAGCACATGGATTTGGGGCTTGTCAATGAGGAGAATGAACCAGAACAGCTGTCTTCAGACAGCTCCCCTTGCGTGGTGCTCTGCCTGTCAAGAACATCCCTGTGTTCTGGAGCAGTAACTCTGTTAGCAAAACGTGTCCAGCAGGAGCAGGGAAGGGATCGTGCCCCTGGACTTGGCACTGGCAGGCCACAGCTTGAGTGCTGGGGTCAGTTTTGAGTGCCACAGTATATGAAAGACTCTGAGGTGCTGGAGAGGGTCCAGAGAAGGGCAGAGAAGCTGGTGAGTGGTCTGGGGAATATGGCCTGTGAGGAGCAGCTGAGGGACCTCAGATTGTTTAGTCTGGAGAAGAGGAGGCTGAGGGGAGACCTTATTGCTCTCTACAGCTTCCTAAAAGGAGGTTGGAGTGAGGAGGGGGTTGGTCTTTTCTCCCAAGGAACCAGTGATAGGATGTGTTGGGTGGATGGCTGGACTTGATGATCTTACAGGTCTTTTCTATCCTTAATGATCCTGTGATTTTAGACTATAGTGACCCTTACTGCAGGGAGCCCCTCTGCTGGGAACACAGGGACAGTTTTTCTGTGTAAGCGTTCTCAGGTGCATCCTGCAGATTGATGCAGCTTCCTCAGACCCAGGAGAACTGTTGTTCCACCACTGCCTGCATCTCCAAGGTATAAGTAATGTTCAATAATGTCAAAAAAAAAGAGTAATGTCTAATAATGTTTGAAATGGTGATGCAGCTGCTGCACTGAAGTGGTTACAGGACCTGCAGTTACAGGGCTGCTAGAAAGGTTGACCTCGGGAGTGGGCAGCTCTCAGCACTCTCTAATCATCCTGGGTGTTCTTATTACCCATAATTGCTATTTTTTGGCACGGACAGTCACACAAATAGGACTGTTCCCACCATTATTTGTCCCAGCTTGCTAGCACAGACACGCCTCTGTAAGAAGGGTTATAGACAAGCTCAAAACTGATGTTTACAGCGGATGGAACTCATCCAAAAAGGCAGCTGCCTGTCTAAAAACGGCCACAGCAGTGAGAAGCATGGCAGCTCCCAGCACCCAGCCTGGCCCGGGCTCCAGCCCTGCACCTCTGCCTGCCCATGCCCTGGCAGCACTGCCCGTCCTGGCAACCCACCCGGGCTCCCTCTGCCACCTGGAAGCTGCCTCCCCAGAGACTGGGACCAACCCGGCTCTTTCTCTCTGCTGTTCATAAATAGGAGAGGGTTTTAATGGCTTCCTTTAGGCTGTGGCTTTAGTGTAACTCAGCTATTGCTGATTAAACCCACCCTGAGCTTACCTTTCTTTTCTTCTTTTTGTTGCCACGGGTTTAATGTGCTCAGGCTGATGAGTATAAATAGGAGGTGGCCCCGGGAGGTGATGTTGGAGCCCTGTGTGTCCCCATTCTGCCATGGCCCGGGTGCCTGCACCCCACTCCCAGCAGAGGGAGGAGCCCCTTTTCCAGCCCTTCTTGGCTTCCCCTGGCAGCACTTTCACCTTGTTGCATTTCATCAATATTTCGGGTTTTTTCCCTTGCAGGCAAGACCCTAATAAACATTGGTTGTTGGGGATAGAAATCTAGACAAATGCAAATATTTGGCAAACATCTACTAAACACTTTGGCAAAATATTTGCTAAATTCTTTACTTAAAAATACAACATGTACTAGTCAATGGGGGTGCAGTGTGAAAAGCAGAGTAAGAAAAAAATGAATAGGAGTTAGGGAAATGCAGATTGGCCAGGTCTCTGTACAGACAGAAAATGCCTGTTAAAATCCCTGTGATGTCCTCCTGCCTCTTTAATTCCAGCATTTCAGGTTGATTCTCAAATGGACATCCTGAATCCATGATTCTGCTGTGGAGAATGCTGCAGATGGACAGATGTCCACCCACCACGGGAGCCCTGCAAGCATTGGCAACCCTGGTGTAGTCACACCTCACACTGTGATGGTGTCTGGTAAGAACAGCTGTTTCCTCACCCTGTTTTATTTTTCTTTAAGAGAGAGAAATGTTTCTTACTTGTTCTGTATTTCAGAGCATCTTTCTTCTGCTTTGTTCACTAAAAACAGGGCCAGACAAATTAACTGCAGTCATAAATATTATTTTTATGGTAGAATATTTGTATTGCCACATGGGTTGGTCGAGTTCAGGGCTGCAGACTTAAAAAACAGCTTCCCTGCCCTGAAGAGCCCAAATACTTAATTAAGGCAGATAAGGCAGGACAAATAAAAACAAGACAAAACTCCTTTTGCTTTGAACCACCTCTAGGGAGCAGGTCTTGGCAAAAGAAAAGAGAGGTTGCAAAGCTGTAATAACAATAATAATGATAATTAATTATATTTATAAAGCATCCCCTAACGGCTCTGGATGCTATACAACGATTTTAAATACAATTGAAAGCAACAATAAGAAGCCAAATAAGGAAGTGTTGTAAAAATGGTGTCTTTTACAGTAGCCAGCATGATTTAAGAGTGCTGGTTTGGGGTGAAGTAAAAAGAGAAGGTAAAGTACAAGTAAAGTGGAGTAAAACCAAACACCCTGAGCCTCGGCCCCCCCCCAAACCCCTCCTCTGGACTCAGCCCCACACACACCAGCAGGTTTGGTTTGCTTTACTGGTGTGTGAGAGCAGAGGGTGTGTGTTCACAGGCAGAGGTGTCTGCTGGGCTGGGCAGGCAGTGTGGACACACCGAGCAGCCAAGGATCCCTGCTGTGGTAAATTCTGGGGGCTTGCAGATTACAGACTTTGATTACAAAGTGCAAATACATTTTAAAGCCTGGTTTGCATGTCCTTGTTTATGCTTTATTTCCTTTCTGTATTCCAGCCAGCCAGACGGGGTAATTCAATGCAGCCAAATTTACTTGTGTTTACACTTCTGGATAGGCTTTCAGGTTTTTCTGCTGGCTATTGATAAGGGTAAACACGTATTTACAAAAGATTTTTGCAAACAAAGAAGGGAAGTGCTCTTGTTCTGTAGGCTTTGTGAAAGCTTGCTCTGTCTTCCCTGATACGTGGGGCCAGCTGGAAGTCATAGAATCGTTTAGGCTGGAATTGGGATCATCAAGTCTACCACTAAACCACATCCCTGAGCATTACATCTCCATGGCTTTTAAACCCCTACAGGGATGGGGACTCCACCACTGCCCCGGGCAGCCTGGACAACCCTTTTGGTGAGGAACTTTTTCCTGCTACCCATCCTAAACCTCTCCTGGTACAACTTCAGGCTATTTCCTTGCCTTAACTCATGACTTGGGCGAAGAGACAGCCGCCCACTTGTCTAGAACCTCTTTGCAGGTAGTTGTAGACAGCGAGGTCTCCCCTGCACCTGCTCCTCACCCTTCTCCAGGCGGGGGTTTAAAGGACGGGTGGGTGTCCCCGCTGCGAGAATTTGCACTGGGGGGTGGGGGTCAGGACGGCTGTTCCGGGACCAGCAGCTGATGCTCCGCAGTGGCCAGCTCCGGGGCGAGGCTCAGCCCGCTCCCCGCGGGACCCCGGAGGGGCTCAGGCCGGGCTGAGGCTCCCCGGGCCCGCCCTG
>NW_008625346.1:0-7208 GCF_000691845.1 Merops nubicus | reverse complement strand
GGAGCCTGCGGGCAGACCCCGAACCGCGTGTGCTGCCCACTCACCCGCGGCGGTTCTGAGCTCTATTACAGAGGGCTTCCCTCGGAGGGGAACTGGGCTGGGGCAGAGCTGCCCCTCCTCTGGCAGCCAGGCTTTAGAGTTAAGGTCCTGCTAAAATGAGTTTTGGAGAACCTAGTGCAAAATGCTCAGGGCCATAAGTCTGAGTGGTTGTTTCTGTTAAGCACAGAACATCTCTAAAAGGGACTGGAGCTGCTACTTTCACAGAAGAAAAATTATCACAATTGGCAGCCTTTCTTTTTTCTTGTTTTTCATCATTGTGGTAGCAACATTATTTGGGGGCACACAGCGTTGGAGCTCTGCCTGTAATTTTGTTTTTCTCCCAGTTTTAAGTGTGTGTCTATCCAGAGTGTCAGTAAAGGACACGTGGATGCCCAGGCTGCACCTCTAGTCATTTCCAGGAGCGTGGGCTCTGGGTGCTGCCTAGAGGAGCACTGTCCCTGTGTGACCTGGCAAGTTGCCATATCTTTCTTTCTAAGCCAAAGCAAGTTCTTTTTTCGTGACCCCTGCTCACTGGGATTTGGTGCTTGCTTTTGCCTAGGACGTGACTAGCATTTTATTTGCGATTTTTGTGGTCGTGTTCCTCTTGTTACAACGTCCAATTCCTTCCACAGGCAGGAAAAGCATTTAGGAAGTTTCTGCCTCTCTTTGATCGTGTCCTGGTGGAACGATGTGCAGCAGAGACAGTAACCAAAGGAGGAATCATGATTCCAGAAAAAGCCCAAGGGAAGGTGCTGCAGGCAACAGTAGTAGCAGTGGGATCTGGAGCCAAGGGAAAGGTAAACAGCCTGAAGCAGAACATCTGGGTAGGAGGATTACAGGTGCTGTGGTAGCTCATGCCTGGAGTTCTGTGACTTGTCAGCAGGGTGCAATCCCAGAATGTGGCACTGACTGTTTCACACTGTGCAAAATGTCATTGTCCATTAGGCTTACTGGACAAAAGGAGGAATCAACAGAAATAAGTGTTAAACAATTTTTTGATAGTTTTTGCCTATTGAATATGCATAAAATACAACATAAAATGGGTCATAAAATAGGACAGTCTTCACAAAAATGCCACTGGCTGTGGCATCAGAAGGGCTTTTCCCCACCAAAGTAGTGCTCAGTTAGTAGCAACAGTGAAAAACAGGTTAAATTTCAGCTCGGGCATGTTGACTCAGACCTCTTTACCATGAGGCCCCCCATACATACCATGCTGTTTGGTGTCAGTATCTGAGTTTTGAAGCTTTATATTGTGAAATACTGCTAATATTTGACTAGCATGCTAATATTTTATTTATAGTACAAAATAGTAGTTAAACTTTATCAAGTGTTTTTGAAGACTGATTTGCTAACAATAGTGACAGGTTGATCAAAGTAACAAAGATGGGAAGGTACTTTTAACTGGTGTTAGGAGAAATTAGCCCTGGCTATAGCATATGGAGATGGACTTTTTCCCTTCACTTTAGAAGGGGTTTTCACAGTTTGTCACTTTATTTCTCATGTTTTTTAGGTGTTTCTGTTTTGTTAAGCAAAATTCTATTCAGTATGTCAAGCAAAAACTTCACAGTTGTGTGTGCACTCTAAATGAAAATTATTTATATTCAGAAACTCACTGCAGTTCTGCTGCCTAAATATTGCAGTGCTCCCATGCTTGAGCATTGCCTGGTCTGCCTTTCTCTGGGCACAATGGAAATACAGAGTAGTTGTGATGTCCTCAGTGCTTTGTACATGGATGGATCACTCGTTTGGAGGAATTCTATTACATGTGGCTGCCTTGTGGAAAACTGAGGGTTTCTTTTCTCTTTCAGAACGGTGAGATTCAGCCAGTGAGTGTAAAAGTTGGTGAAAAGGTCTTGCTACCGGAATATGGCGGTACGAAGATTGTACTAGATGATAAGGTGGGTTCTCAGCTCCCTGAGTGCAGGTTCATGTCCCACTGCCAGTGATAAATGCTCTACGTCCTCTAGTGCTCGTGGCATTCAAGAAATGCAGTTGTTGGTATTGAGATGGGAGCAGCCGGATCCGGCCAGCTGCTGGGACACACAGCGCTTGCTCCTTCCAGCCCTGCTTAAGTGGATGTAACCAAGGAGACCTCTGGCCTGACCATTGCTGGGTGGCTGAAGTGGCTCCATATGCCAACCTTCTATCAGAGGGAACCCTAAAAGACTTTGAAATTGCTGGGGATACTCCTTGCTTTTGACAGGGAAAGCTTGCAGAATTGTCTTCTAGCAGCTCTTGCTCTTCCTCTACTAAAAAGAATTAGTAGCTTCCCCAAAGAGATTCTAATGGAATGAAAAAAAGTATTTTCAAGAAGTCAACATGTAGAGCTAGTCTTGGTTAGCTCACTTTTCCTTTTGTTCTCCATGACTGGGGTAGCCCTGACTTCAGAGTGAGAGAGTATTTGCAGAACAACTGATGGGACAGGCACTAACGTTTCGTTTCTTTGCAGGACTACTACTTGTTCAGAGATGGTGACATTCTTGGGAAGTACGTGGACTAAACCTGTTGCAGTATCAGCCATCCATTCCACTAAAACGCTGAAGTTTTTCTTTCATTGTGTAAATAATGTCCTTTATTTTATAACAAGCAGGCTTCGAGTCTCTGAAATAACGTGTGATCTCTGTATTGATGGAACAGAAATAAAACCATGTACAGTCAGAAATCAGTGGCTCTTGCTTGAGTTCCATGGAAGGGTGAAATTCAGATGACCACCAACCAGCCTTAATTATTCCAAACAACACCATTTTATATCCTTATCTCTGTACTGAGATTGTAAAAGTCTTTACAATAAACTTCTGAAACTCTTCTGCTTCTGTCCCAGTTTCTGCTGTTGCTCAGTAAAACTGAGTCTCAGTTGTGTAATGAGCTCATCTCTGAAACAATTTGGTTGTAATATGTTAATTTCCCAGAGTCCTGTGAGGCTGTGAGATGAGTTTAGGAGGGTTATCACACAGATGCAGTGAGGAAGGGGACTCTGAGCTAGCTCCCTTGCACATGGGACTCTATCTTAATGTGCTTTTCAACCACTTGTCTTGGCAATAGTTTTAACATGAAGATTAATGCACACAAACCACCCTGCAACCAACAGCCTGGCCCAGAGCAGTCTGAAAGGAGCTTGGTACTAGTTCTGTCTGTGCTAGATCACAATCAGCCAGCTGATAGGTGAAGCAGATAAAAATTATGGGTTTTCTTCCATCTCTCACTGAATTTTGCCAATAGAAAGCAAGTAACTTCCCTCGAGTGGTTCATCAGGCAGAAGTGGGGGCTGGCACTGATGTTAAAGCAAATGTCTGTGCTGATTACTGCCCCTCCTCATAACTTAGGAGAGTGCTCATCTGACAATTGTGTTTCATTTACCCTTAACATTCTCAAGCAGCAAGACATGACCTTGAGTAATGCTGAAGCAGTCAAATCTGCGCGTTTCTCGCCACCCTATCTTGCCTTGGAAAAGGATCCAAGGTTGTTCACCCAGGAGGACACAAATCTGCACTTTACACACAGTGTTCCTAACGATGCTTCCCAGGCTGGTGGGCACACATTGATCTGGTGCAGCCTAAGAACAGGCACTGCCCTAGGGCGTTGTGATGCAGCTTTCTGTGAAATAAATCAGCGTATGACTCGCTCTACTGCAGCTTGAACAGCAGTTAAATGGTACTCCTGTCCTGTTCCATTTAGGCTGTTACAAAGTCAGCACTGGTAGATACACTTGGAGCGTGTATTCTGGAGGCAACAGGAAACGACTGCAACAAAAGATATTTTTCAGAACTTCAGTAGCTGCAATGGGGGAACTTCAGGTTTGATGCACTCTGAAACACAACTGTTTTCTGCCAGGGCAGTTTTGGGCCGTCCCCCTCAGCACAGGGGTGAGCTGGAGCCACCTTGTTACCCGGGCACCAGTAACCTCCCAGCTATCCCAGCAGAACATTTGGCAGCCCTGGCTGTGGTGTCTTTTGCTCCCAGTAGCTGTGGGTCTGCTGCTCGCCGGCTGGTGAGCCCCTGCCTCCTTTGGAGCCACAGGCACAGCAGGCAAACGTTACACTCTCCAGGTGGTTATACTCCCACTGAACTATGTACTACACAGCAAAGATGCTAACTTAAAACACTATGGAAGGCCTAGTTGAACTCTGCCCTGTTGCAGTGCTACCTCAGGAGTTAGAGCAGTGCACTTCACAGCTTAAACTTCAGATGAACACACTACACTTATCTTGAAAGACGATGGGTTGTGTAATGAAACACAAACTGGTGGAGAAGCATTATCTTCTGCTAGAGCATGCCTGCCCTTATCTCCCAAAAGTCACATTTCCCAGAAAACTCCCATGGCAAGAAGTAATTTATGGATGTGGGGAAAAACCAGAAAGGGATTCCTAGGCCCAGTCACGTGGAGGACACAGTTGAATGTCAGCTGGATGGGCAGAGGATGTTCTCCTCCTGCACCACGAGGCTGTCACTGCAAGCAAGGGAAGGTAACGATTCCACAGCTGCTCTTCCTGCTGCTCTGTCCACAAAGCATGCCCAAGACTGTACCCCTCAGATTCTATAGAGGAGGACAAATCACAAATGCTGTTTCTTTGCTGTGTCATTCCTACAGGAATTTAGACTTCTTTATTCCCGTGTTTTCTAGAATACTTCAAAGCTCCAGTTTGGGCAAAAAAGCTGTTGTCCTACCTGCTTCTGAGGGGAGATACTGTCCTTCCCAGTTTTAATTCAGCCTGTCTGAATCATAAAGAAACAAGGTGGACTCCATCTATTTTTGCTACTTAACATTTCAGAACAGTTTATAGCAGGAGCTATGCTGTTTTCAGAAAACTTCTGCCATCCTGGTGATGTCACTTTGCCACAGTAAGAAAAGGATGAAAATTTACACAGGCCAGGTCCCTGTCAGCATGGGAACAGTCAAGAAGACTTGGGCCAAATATTCCATTTTTCACTCCTGCAGGTCATGAGGCAATGAGGAGCAGATAAAAACCAAATCCTGAGATTACTGTTGATCAGATTTTGTTTAAAACCAACTTGAAATCCAATTTAAAACAAACAAAACCCAACAACAAACAGCTTCCAGAAATAAGGGGGAACAATTATCAAGAGGCAACACAAGAGACCTAGAGTCTTTAATAGCTTCATTAAGAAACACAGCAGATTTTTTCCCTTTTCTGCAAACCCGTGAGCCAGATGCAGATAGAACTCACATATTTCTCTGTGAGAGGTTATTTCTTCACAGCCAGATTTGTTTCTATTCTGGAAGCAAGATGTCCATGAAATAAAAGTCAGGGACAAACAACAATGTCAAGTCCCCAACTCTTCTGTGCCTTGGGTATCAGTAAAACCTTAAACATGAAAGAAAAAAAAAAAAAAAAAAAAAAAACAAACCACAACACATACACTAAAATAAATAAACCCAAACAAGCTCTTAAATTTTAAAGGACTTAAACAGCCAGAATTGTTTTTATTTTGTGACTGGCAAATTAAAATACCAATCTCATAAAAAATAAACGTTGAATTACAACTGATTTAATGAGGTAATAGGTCCTTCCTACCCTTCATTCTAATGCACCAATCTCTCCCAACAATATTAACCTTTTCACAGGCTTTTTCGCAGAAGTGCTGAGTGTGGGCACAGGAGTGCTTAAACAGCCAGAATTGTTTTTATTTTGTGACTGGCAAATTAAAATACCAATCTCATAAAAAATAAACGTTGAATTACAACTGATTTAATGAGGTAATAGGTCCTTCCTACCCTTCATTCTAATGCACCAATCTCTCCCAACAATATTAACCTTTTCACAGGCTTTTTCGCAGAAGTGCTGAGTGTGGGCACAGGAGTGCAACAGCCAACACTGCCGGGGCAGGAATTTACCAGGAGTAAAAAAGTAACTACTGCAAACTGGAGTGGGGTGCCTGAGGTCAGGAGTGCCACCCCTGCACTACGGTGTGGTGTGACAGGAGCCCCTGCTGCTGTCAATACCGAGCCCTGGTTAGGAGGGTGCGTGTGCACCCGGGCAGGGGATCCCCCCATGACCCATCTGTCATTGCTGGTGCCTTGCCCAGCTTCCAGCTCTAACCTGGCCTCCAGGACTAGGTGGGATCCTGGTCATGGCATTGCCCAAGCTAAATGAGTGCTCAGAATGCACTTTGCTCTCTGATGGGAAAACCTAATTGGAAGTTTTCTATTGTTTCCAACACAGAAATGTTTCACGTACCCTAACTCTCACCGGGTAGAAGGAAGAGGCTTTAGCATGGGGAAGCACATGCTATTTAGGGCAAATGAATTTGGGGGCAGGGGGGTACAGACACCACACTCAACATTCACTCTGCAATGGAGTGGGAGTAGGGGCTGCTTCAGGGGTGACCAGCATCCTCCACTTCTCAGGGAACACCACCCACCTGCAACCAGCTATTGACTGCCTGTGTAAGGGGAGGTATCTCACTCTACTCTGTTGCTCCAACATTCTTGCTCACAGACAGAAGCAATTCACCACTTTTTACTTAACCCTTTTGTACTCCTTCCTAGCATCTATTCCCTCCAAAGAGAGCAGCTTCCCAATAATTTCCTTCTCGCTTGTCCTACAGAAATAATGCACTACTCTGTTCTTCCAAAATGTCTACTTGCTTGTAACAGGGGCCCATTTATCACTCAGCCATGAGCTAGCAGCACCTTTTTTGTGTTCTCTCCTCGAATGCATGTAACACTTGACTTGGTAAACCTTGAAAGCCGAGTGAACTCTGTTTTTCATTAGCACAGGCAGTTTGTGACCTTTGCCCACGGAACTCGCTGTCTATCAGTCCCGCCTTTGAAGACCTAGAGAAGCTTTGTACCTACTTTGTTTGAAGTCTTTTGCCCCAAATCACTGCTGTTGGAGCTTTTTTTTTCACCCGTTATTCTTATCATTAACAATTACAGATCTTTAAGATAGAAATTTAGATACTTGTTTTTAAGCTCACACCCTTATGCATTGTGCAAGATGTCACCCTCGGCTGGGCCGTGCAGAGACCTGCAGGGAGTGAGCGAGGGCTGACCTCAGCCATGGCAGCAGGCACAGCCTCATGCTGACAGAGGGACACTGATGAAATGGGATGAAATCTGAAGGATGCATTTGCTCAACAACCAGCCAAGCTCGTTAATTTCTGGAGCCTTCACCTCCCCAACCTGACAAACCTGGTGGCCTTCTATG
>NW_008625345.1:0-3953 GCF_000691845.1 Merops nubicus | reverse complement strand
TATGATTCTATGATTCTATGATTAGTTGGTTCTTAGGCTTAAACTGAGACCGTATACAAATACTGCTGAATATTTTCTTACATGCAACAGTGACCACTGTCTCTGAACTAAGTATGTGAAAGGTACCTGGTACAGACTAACATAAACAAATGACCACTGTCCAGCCTGTTCAGCTCGTGTTTGAACTGAAATGCTACACATCAGTAGGCTTCCAGTGCCAAAAATAGGCCTGCAAGAAAGCTGGGGAGGGACTTTTTCACAAGGGCATGTAGCGATGGGACAAGGGATAACAGATTTAGACTGAAAGAGTGCTCAGGGTTTTAAGATCCAGAGTTAGATTTAGATTAGATACCAGGAAGAAGCTCTTCACTGTGAGGGTGGTGAGACACTGGAATAGGTTGCCCAGAGAAATTATGGATGCCTCATCCCTGGAAGTGTTCAATGTCAGGTTGGATGGGGCTATGAGCAACTAATTTAGTGAAAGATGCTCCCTACGTATGGAAAGGAAGTTGGACTAGATGGCCTTTAAAGACCCCTTCTAACCCAAACTATTCTGTGATTCTGTAATCACCTTTTCATATAAGTACAGGTATTTAAACTATGAGAGTTTACTTGAAGAGTTCTTCATCTTGCCCTGTTTATTACAGATCAGTAAATGATAGATGTCTCCTATCTCCTCCACCATGTAGTGCCAAAAGATTGTACAGTTTGAATGGCCAAGAGGAAGTTTATTTAATATTTTTATTTTACATAACTTTTTTACATGTGATCCTCTTTTTATGCCAGACAACAGTTCTCAGGCATAATAAATCTTAGAAGCAACATGCAAATAAATGGTTACTTCTGTTACTAAGTTTTAAATTGCACTGTATTTTTGTCCTCTGAACACTTCTTTTAGATATTTATGAAAGTTATTACTCTTCAGTTTCTTTTTCTGCCTTGTTTCAGTGCTTCCTAAAGGTCTGAAAAAAATTATTAATACAGGATTGTAGTTTTTAACAAGTTCTCTCATTTATTTCTTCTCTTAGAAAATAAAAGAATGCCCATAAGACCGTTTTGGCTTTGATTTTGTAAATGTGATACCCTGCAACATCCTCAGTGTGAATTAATGTGTTGTCTGCTCTCACAAGTTTCAGTGAATATTATATGTCCTTACCAAGGGTCCTCCAGGTCAACTTTTTTTTTTTTTTTTTCTCTTTCCTTCATGTAAAAGAAATGTTAGTTTTGAATAGGTAGTGATTTGGGTGAACAGACATTCAAGGAGGATACTTTAATCCTTATTCTGTCTGACTGAGTTGAAATATTTACATCTCACAGTCCAACACTGTTATTACAGGGATTTTTTTTTATATTTTCTCAGATATAATTCTGGAGGTGAAAGCTAATACATTGAAATTATATGGGTTGTTATATTCTTGATCAAAGACTTTCATTGTTACACATCTGGTCTTTTTAATGGAAAGTTATGTTTTCTGGAGATTTTTTGACCTCTTGTAAGGGAAAGGTTCATCACTCCATCACTGTTCCAGAAAAAGTAGACAGAACAAAGTGCACACAAATGTTACTCACTATGACTGCTTTTTAATGTTTTTCTTCTGTCTGTTCTTTCTTTCATTAATGCCACATAATTTTTTTTCTGTTCATTCATCCAGATGCAATAACTGTTCCCCTTTGCAACATACCCTTGAATGTCAGTGTATACTACTTCTGATCTTTCTTTGCTATGTACACAAAACAGAAAAGACACTTTAAGATGAGAAAGATTTCCAAATGTAATGTTAAAATTCCCACAGTAACATGGTTTTGTTTGATTTTTTTTTTTGTTTGGGTTTTTTTCTTTTTTTCAGAGTCTTCCCCAAAGCATTTACTATGTAGGCAACAAAACTGCAGTTGAAAACTGACTTCAAAAAGTCTTTTATTTTTTTTCTCCTAGGCCCTTGTAGCTTGCTTATTTTGCCCAAATCAAGAAAGCCATTGAGTAGTTATCTTTCTATTGTTACTAATTTATTTCTTTATTTAAGCTTGTTTCAGTATGAACTTTTCAACTAAAATAACATGAAAATAACAGATTTCAGCAAATTGCATGCACTAGATAGTAGAATCATAGAATCATCCAATGGTTTGTATTGAAAGATCTTCAAAAGTCATGTAGTCCAACCTCTCTGCCATGGATGGAATGTCTTTCACTAGATCAGGTTGCTCAATCTGACCTTGAACACTTTCAGAGGTGGGGCATGCACAACTTTTGTAGGCAACCTGTTCCAATGCTTCATCACCCTCATTGTAAAAAATGTCTTTCTTACATGTAATCTAAATCTACCCTCTTTCAGTTTAAAACCATTGCCCCTTGTCCTATCTCTACATGCTCTTGTAAAAAGTCCCTCCCTAGGTTTCTTGTGGGCCCCCTTTGAGTGACTTTGAGAGGAACATGATAAGGTCTTATCAAAGTCTTCTCTTCTCTAGGCTGAACAATCCCAATGCTCTCATCCTTTCTTCCTAGGAGAGGTGTTCCATCCCTTTGATCTTTTTCACGGCTCTCATCTGGACCCATCCTAACAGATTCATGTCTTTCCTGTGCTAGGGGTCCTAGACCTGGATGCAGTACACCATATCTAGTATCACAAGACCAGAACAGAGGTGAAGAATCACCTCCCTCGACCTACTGGCCATGCTTCTTTTGAGGCAGCCCAGGATTCGATGGGCTCATGTCTAGTTTTTCATCCACTTGGAATCATAGAATCATAGAATCCTTTAGGTTGGAAGGGACCTTCAAGATCATCAAGTCCAACCATTGAGCCATTTTGTAACCCTGAGTCCTTCTCCACAGGGCTGCTCTCAATCCCCTCATCTGCCAGTCTGTATTGATACTGATGATTGCCCCAACTCTGTTGCAGGAGCTTGTACTTGGTCTTGTTGAACTCTTGAAGTTCACCAGTGCCCACTCCTCAAGCCTGTCAAGGTTCCTCTGTATGGCACCAATTACCTCAAGTTTATCAACTGCCCCACTCAGCTTGGTGTCATCCACAGGCTTGCTGAGAGTGCACTTAATTCCATTGTTTATGTCATTAATAAAGATATTGAACAGTATCAGTCCCAGCACTAGATGCTAAGGGGTACAACTCATTCTGCCTCAGGAGTATTACATCTACATGCTGAGGTCAGACAGGCCTGGGGTGTAAAGATCCAGGCAGCACAGCCATAAAGTTATTGTGTAGTGCGTTCAGCAGAGCTGTTTTATAGGCTCAGTCAGAGCTGAAAGACTTAAAATGGTGCTTTTAATTTTTGGCTAACCTATGATATTGCAGCTGCAGGCATTTTTTTCTAGTGTCCAGAATAATAATTAAAGTCTCACATTCTCAGAGTTCATAATAAAATGATAAAGAAGCTGTAAGTGTTGCCAGTTTGCTCAAACAAAGAAGTTTTTCATTCTTGTTTGTGACATCAGCTTCCTAGTAATAAGGTAATACTTCACTACCCAACATTTGTCACAGCCATAGTTTATTTCTCACTGCTCACACACTAACAAATTATCATGCAGCCTGAACATTGAAGGGCTAAGGCCAGAACAGGACAGGAAGATGAAGCAGAGAAGCTAGTCACTCATGACCTCAACATGGTGATCTGGGTCCAAAACATACAGACATTACAGACTAAAAAAAATAAATAAATATTTTTGATGACTTGCTTATTTTTTTGATGTGTTCTTTTCTTTGCCCTTCATCCTTCACAAACATTTATGTCTGGTTTTCATTGATCATATCTTCCCTACTATCTTATCTTCATTTTTCTTTCCATAATGCTAGTGGGAAGAAAAATGAATATTTTAAATATATATAGCTAAATAAAGTCTTCACTACCCACAGAACTACTTTGACATGTCTTCTCCTATGATATTAACTTTGCTTCATATTTTAAGAATAATAATTATCATATATCATATTACATTATAATAT
>NW_008625344.1:47371-110495 GCF_000691845.1 Merops nubicus | reverse complement strand
GCTTACCGTGCGCGGAGCTGGCTTGCTCAGAAATCGGTGGAAACGGAGACTCGTCCCAGCAGATAACCGTCCTCTTGGCTGTTGCAGGAGGAAGGCTCAGAGCTAACTTAGGGTGTACTTTACGAGTTCAGCTGGTACCATGTTTCTTAGTTCCAACAGTGTGAAGTAATTGGAAGAAACTCACCCTCTCCATATTTAGCTGAGGTTTTATTCTGCAGCTTTGACAGATAAATGTGAGTTGCCTTCTCTTCTTGATTCCCAGGTGTGCTCTCACTGTTGCAACTAAATGTGGAGACTTGCAGAGAAGCCTGTCCCACCTTCCTTCTGACATGCCACCACTGTCACGTTACTGCTGCTTATCTTTTAAAAGATAATTTAAAATCAGTGACAGCCCAGAATTTAGCTGTCACTGGGCTGCACAGTTCCTTTCCATACTTAAAAGTTAATACTTCTCTGATATTTCTGCCCAGGCAGTAGGGTTAGCTTTTGGAGAAATATCTTTGAGTTCTTTGAACTTTCACTGTCTGTGGTGTTTCTTGCAGAGCAGTTACTACATGAAAAAAGCACACAAGTTAAATTTCCTGATCGAGATTCATGTGCTGTCTATGTGTGCTTTAGAAGGAAGGAAAGAAGGAAGTTTTTTGATTGTCAGCTGGGTGTCTGGGTAACCTAGGGAGCTCTGAGCTAGGCAGGAATCCTTTGGGGATTCGTGGGCAGAAGGGTGTTGTGTGTTCTGTTTTGGTAGCAGTGTACTGTATCAGGACTTGAGGCACCCCGTCTAGGTCAGACTCTGTAGATTGTTCTTGTGTTATCATAAACAGTGCAAGTTCAATCCAGTGAGAGCTTACTCTGAAAGACTATCTTTCTTGCATGTGTAGTGATTATGTTTTTGTTTTTGTCTTTTTATTATTACTGCTATTTATGGAAGCAGTTTCATTGGGTTTCAGTCGGTTCCCATAGCTGAAGGCTAAAGTTAATGATAGGAAGAAGTGGCTTGATGGAAGTCTGCCAGACTTTGTCACTTCTGATGTGAATTCTTGCTTGTTTCCAGAAGCATTGCAGACATTTCCCTGCAGGAGACGGGTGTTTCCTAAACATGTACTTGAGACATTTTATGGTAATACCCACAAAAAATGTGGGTTCCTATGCACTGGGGTGTTTTGGGCTGTTGTGTGCCAAGGTCGAGCAGCGGAGTGTTCAGTGCACGTGTCAGGTAACACTTGCAGATGTAAATCTTGTCTGTGTTTTTACATAAAGATGTTACATCTGATACTATTTCAGGAGTCTCAGAATAGTGATAGTTACTGCCCATAGAATGTTGCTGAAGGTTTTGAGAAGCATATGAATGTTAGATTTTATTCTTTTATGATGTGCTCAGGCATCTACCGTTTTCCACTTACAGTGCTCCTAACCTTATTAGCAGCAAGGCTGTGAATGCTAACAGCCTCCCTGTTTCCTGTGGGGGCCTGGGCATCTGTGTTGCCTTGGTTTGGAGCTGTTGTCTTCCCTGTGTTGCTGGTGGAAGTTCTGCATGGAAGTGAAATCTGAGGACTGGTCTGCAGATGTAAGCAGATGTTTGAACGTATCATGAGAAAGAAACAGAAATTTATGTAGGACTAACTTAAGAGTTAAGCAGCTTAAAAGCATCTTAAAATTAATAGCTACCTTTCCTGTTCTTTCTGCGTAACTGAAGACCGCAGAATTTAAACCATTTGTTTCTGTATTGAGTCCACTATATTGTGTTTGATTAAAGATTGCTTTCAGGAATGGCTCTGAGTCTTGATCTGGTGACATCAAGAGGTGTCAGAACCATGGCTTTGCCACAGAGGTTGTTTCAGCTTTGTTAATGATCTTCAGCATTAGTAGCCACTAAGAAAAGCCCTGAAGTGTTCAACAACTCTGTATGCTTAACTTCTGTTAACCTGTCTTACTAGCAGTGGTGTAACATCCCACTTTTCAGACCATGCCTTTGCAACATTAAACCTGAATTCACGTTAGCAATTTTTCTGTACATTGAACAAATATTTAGTGATTTTACTTGAACTACCATCTTGTGCTCCTAAACCCAACTGATGATTCACTGCTAGTCTGGTAAATCTTGTCGCTTTCTCTGGGCAGCTTCAGAGTATCAGTTTCAGCCTTGTAACTTCTTTCAATATACTACACCTATACTGAGCTCCAAAGTGTGAGCAGTTGTTGCTTGTGAGGAAGATACAGTTGAAGGAATGCACATTGAAATTATCTAATAGTTTAAAAGGGGTAGGCTTTGTGAAGTGAGGAGTTTAGAGAAGCTCTTTCCATTGCTTGAAATAATCTTTTTTACTTTTACAGGGATGGATAGTGCTTTTGATGGGTTTAGCTTACAAGGTGCATCTCTGAAAATAGTCGTCTGGCTTTCCCTCCCCAACCCCCCATAACTGTTTTCTGTTTCCTTCTCCAGCACACAACTGCAAGAGTTCTTTGCATGGATGAAAATGGTTGGCTATGGTTATGGAAAATGCATGTGCTATTGCTTGGTTAACTGTAAATTTAACTGTAAAGCAGGATTTCCCCTCATCTTTACCCAGTGCTTATGGAGAAGTGGGCTGTATGTGTGGTGTCCAGAGAGCTAAGAGTGAATTTCTGTTTCCAGCACTATAAGTTATTTCAGTTGAATTTGACCTGTAAGTTTTTTTTGGCATGTGTAAAATAAATTTCTGTACTATTGAATAAAGTTGTATTTAATGGAATCTGAATCTGCAGTGAGGAAAGGAGTGCATTGTCATCCATTCTCCTCAAATAGTCAGCAACACAAGGATGTGATTGGGAAAACAAACTAACACCCCCTCCCCCCCCAAAACAAAACAAAACAAAACAAAAAAAAACCCAAAAAAAAACAAACAACCACACCAAAAACAATCAAAACCCCCCAAAAAACACCAAAACCAAAATAACCCACCTAAAAAACTTAAGTTTTGCAGGATTTTAATGTGTTGGGAGAGCCCTGCCAAGCAACATGGATCTTTTCGACCCTTACTGGAAAGGATCAGCACATTCAGTTTCCCAGCAGGTTGAAATGAAAGGTGTCTGTGGGAGGTTTGTGTCCATCTTCTTGCTGTTTTGCTGCTTGGAGGTAGCACCAGGCTTGGGAACAGCCGAGCATTTTAAGTCTCCTACATTTGGGAAGGACTGAGTTCAGCAAAATTTTCTGTCTTGATTCATGTTGATTAAAAGTAGAGAATAGGAGTCCTGCAAACAGATTCACTAGTGTGCAGAATAAGATGTAAGCTTTGGCATCACTTGAAATTTTGGCAGAACTGTTGAGTGTCTGTGTATGTGTGAGGCATGTGATAAGTGTGTCGGGAAGTTCTTTATGTGCTTTTCCAGATCAGACTGAGGGAGGGTTTTTTTTCCACGTTGGTTTGCTAAGTGCCCGAAATGGCACTGCAATATTCCATGCTCTGTATTGGTTTGTAACATTGGAGACAGGAAAAGCTTGAGTTTTGACAAATTTGAATGTAGAAAGTCTTTTCCCAAAAGTACTTCTGTGGACCCGAGTTTTGATCTCTGAAACTGCCTGTGTAGAAATATGGAAAATACTTGAATTACTGAAAGAAGAAACAAGTAAGGGAGGAATTTTACATGGAAGAGAAAGCCTCCCTTTAATGCCTTGTACTAAGGCAAAGAGGATGTACAGAAGTAGGAAGAAAAAAAGTGATAAACGGTATTTTTATGCAATGTTTTAATGCAGTCATATAAATAATATATTGAATAAGGTATTACTGAGGGCAGGGACATCTTTCAAGCATTAGACACATGAGTAGGAAGAATATTTGTGGTTCTGTTATACACAGCTGTGGAGGGAGGATATAAACCTTTGCTCTTCAGGGCAAGCTACTTGGCAGAACTATTTGTTTATTTTTCTGAATAATCTAGTAGTGAATGAGATAAACTATTGATCTGGTCTGTCGTGGCAGTTCCTATATTATAAGATAGTTTTGTCTTTGACCCTGATTTATTGTGTATTACTTAAGAATACCATTATGTATAGTTGATCTAAGGAAGCAAGAAATAGTTTTGCTGTAAGATTATTCATCCCATTGCAAACACACTAAAAAACCAAAACAACACATCTGATGCTTTCCCTTGATAAGGTATCTTTTGCTAGTATTTTGCTTTCTTCTCTTTACTTAGAGAATCATCAAGAAAATTTGTCTCTTTCACTCAGGATATTTGTATATTTGAAGTGGTGTGGATAATTCAAGCATGTCAATTCATGTGTAGCCTGACAGATCCAGAGCGTATGCTCTGAAATGTCTGTGGTGTTGTTCCTGAGGTCTGGAGTAATACACTAAAACTGTTTTCTTCCAGCGTTGCTTTTGCTACAGGGGCAAAAATCCTCCTCATATTTTGTGTTTTATTAACCTCCCTCCCTCCCCAGTTGAATGCTTTAAATGAGCCTGTCTGATTTGAGGTATTCTGATAGATGTTTTGGCTGTTTTCAGTCTTTTCCTTCCCTATGGATGTCCCATTGCAATTTCAAGCTGGATTCCTCATTTTCCTTTCACGTCTTATGAAAAGTCTTATTACTTGGCTACCATTTCACTAAATCCTTCTCATTTGCAGACATGGTATCATTTGACTCTCTGGCCTCTTTTTAAGTCCTGTTTATTCTTTATAAACAGTAATTTCTGTTCATTCCCCTCTATTCTTATTTCTTTATGCATGACTATCTGGACTACAGTGAGTATAGAGAGAAGAGTCCTGTAGTAATCCACTCTGATTGTTTTTCTCAGACCATTACAAATATTTCTTGCTTATAAATAGTTTTCCCCTCTTCCATCTCTCTTTCTGGGTACATTAGTTTTAATTTTTCCGTGTAAGACCTTAGACTACATGAGAAAAAATGTTTGTCTTCAGCTTCCTCACTTATTCTCATCATGTTCCATCCAGTTTTGTCTCCAGTTTTGCTCATGTCTTTGTGGGATCTTATCCATGACTCTTTTACTTGCCCACTTTCTTGAAAGCTTTTTTCATGAAGCAAGTGTGAAATCAACATCTGCTATAAATTATTTTGTCAAAGTTGCAAGTCTGAAAGAGTTTTGCTTTGGCCAGCTTATTCCAACCCCTGTTGCTTATTTAAGAGAGTACAAGATTGGCTTTGTGTTCTGTGCAGAGCTGGGGACTTTGCCTAAGTGCTGGAGATGCGTGTGCTATTGAATTGTCACGGATGTTTGTCCTGCTACCCTAACACTTTATCTTTCTGTGAACTTACATAGAGTGGACAAAACCGAGGAATGCGCCATGGCAGAATTGTCTCTTGCTTCACATATGTCACGTTATAACGAATTGTTTGCTCTCATGGTCTTGACAATGCACTCTGTGGAAAAACATCTTCCTTTTGAGAAAAATCACTGTATTTGTCTGCACGCACAAAACACAGATCTGAAAGTGTTTCTACCTCTGCAGGCCTCCTGCATGACTAGGGCCAACTTGATGTTTCATCTGAGGGAGAGAATGATTCTGAGGGACTAGAGGTTAATCTGAATTACCTTTATTTTCAGGATTGCCAGGATGGTGGATAAGAACATATACATTGTACAAGGTGAAATCAATGCAGTGGTGGGAGCCATAAAGCGCAATGCCCGATGGAGCACTCACACACATCTGGTAAGCTGCCTGGAATTGCTGCTCCCTGCTTCTGCTGTGCCAGAAACCACCTGGATTTAGACAAGTACCTCCATAGTTTTAGCACTTGTTACAGTACTTTTATAAGTGATGTTGGTGTATCTTCCTACATTGTTTCATGCTGAGAAGTTTTGACTTCTCATGTGCCAGCATCTGTAAGAGGTACAAAACTGGAAGTCTTCTACCTGTATTACCCTGTAAGCAAACAAAAAATCCCCCAACCAAATGAAAACAAACCAAAACCAACCCCACCTTGTATTCCACATGGGAATCATCTCGTTTACACTTTTATTGCCTGGTCTTTCAAGGATTTTGAATATATAGTCTTGTTTTATTTAGCACAACGTTTTCGGGTACTTTTTTGCCCTCTCAGTGAAGACAGTCTTCATCATGAAAGCCATGAAATAAAAATTGGGGAAGTCATATATATATTTTTTTTTTAAATTTATCAAATGGCACAGTATCTTTTTTTTAGCTCTGTTTTGTGACTGCTACCTATATTCCTGACTGAACCTGTTAGTCATTTCAAACCTTTTTTGTTAAAGGTCATTAGCACAATGTTTCCAAGTCTAATTATGTTTTGGTCAGTTCATGACTTCCAGGGCGTAAATGTGTGTGTGTGGTGTGTTGTGTCTGTGGTGCACTTGAGAATGTCACGTGAATGGCAGGTGGCTGTCATCCAGCACGAGTGGTTTCAGTTTGTCAAAGGGCAGGGTCATTTTTCTCTCTATCAGGCATTTCTTCATTAGAGCTCTGCCACCCTACAAGAGGTGTGGCTGTGGGTGCACCCAGCTTGGAGAAACTGCTGTTCCTTCTTATTTTAATATTGTAAAGACAGGCTAAAGTTAAAGGATGCAGCTATTTGTATAAATTTTGTACAGTGATTCTTTCTTTGAGTTATTTTAATGGCAGCAAATGTCATTGTATTTCTGTTCCCATTACAATCTGCATAGATTAACATTATAGCAAATCCAGATGAGCCATTTCAATATGGTATGAGGTAGATTTGCTCTGAAATTTATTAAACAGTGGAAAGCTAATCAGAAATACTTCTAAGGACAAGAAAACCAAACCAGAATGCTCGATCTTGAACCTGTGCTTTGACATTTGGGCTGTGTGACATTGGGGAGCACTGGCAGGAAGACAAAAATGCTTGATTTTGATGGAGTAAACATTCTGACAGCGATAAACTCAACCCACGGTACTTCTGTGAATACGAAGGTGACATCTTTATGGACCCATTATTAGGATTTGTCTTCAGGAATAGGTTTGCCTTACTAATTTCTTCCTTCCTATGTATAACCTATAGGATGAAGAAAGAGATCCCCTGCTGCATAGCTTTAGCCTCTTGAAAGAAGTGCTGAATAATATAACAGGTAAGCTTACACAGAAATCAGCAGGTATGTGTACCCACTAAGGTATATGCAAATAAATGTACAGATGTACTTCTTTTATTTACTATCCAGAGGTTGTGTGTTGAGTAACAAGAAAAGGGCAAATATTATACTTGTAGACAAATAACACCAACATAAACTAGTACACAAATACCATTGATGCCACTATCCAGAGGTAGATAGATATATGCACAAACATATGGAGAGAGATATATATATGTGCATGTGTGTATACACACATTTTTATATATAAATATGCATGTTTCTTCAATATACTGAAGCTTGTAGTAATATATGAGATCAGCATATTATTATACGTGGTCTTTCTGTGCTTTGTTTTCTGATCTGTGAATGGTGGAAAAAGTCTGCTTAGAAAGCAGCCTCCTGTTACCTGTTTTCACCTCACATTCTTTGGTTTTATCATCTGTTATCAGTAATATTTCCATTTAGGTCTCTTGAGCCTTGTAGTGAAAGGCTTATTTTGTGACCAGTTGCACTGAAAGGAACTGGAAATCTGTGCTGATTACAGAAGCAGAATACAAAGCTGTGATGTGTATTCTGACGGGGTTTTTTCCCCTACCTCTTTCTGCCCTTTCCCCCCACATTCTGTCTTTTTGTAGTTTTAGAAGTGGTTGCTTGAGAGTAACATAAGTACATGTTGAGACTCTGGAAGTGAGGCTAGTCCTGAGCTGCATGTAGCATTCTGCTGGTTCTTCCTAGGTTCTTCCTAAGCCTTACTGATTGTAATATTTGAAAATAAGCTGTATTTCTGGTCCCTTTGTTACAGTGAGCATTCAGAACAGCACTCACTTCTTTGCCATTATTGCAAATATCTCTTCTCATCAACAAGAGCAGGCAATGTCAGGATGCTCAAATAAGTGCAGTATGAGTAAGTGTCAGGGACTGGCCAGTTATCTAGAATAGCTGCCTACAACATGCTGTTGACTTCTTGGGGGGAAAAAATGCAAGCTCACTATCTGCTTCTGTTAGAGAAAGCAAAGTTTAATGTACTGAGAAATTCAGAGGCTCCCTGTGAGTAAGTGATAGGCAAGTAAGTGTGGTTCATGCTGAGATAATAATTGCTTATCTGTGGTGATGATAGCATGTTGCTTTGACTACATGGAGTTCTTTCAAACAGGTAGTTTCGGGTTCAGTGACTGCTATTTACCAGCTAGTGTCTTGAGGTAGAGCTGCTATCCTCCCATTTTTTTTTTTCAGTTTTAGACATGAACAGGTTCCTAAACGATACTTTGAATGATACAGTTTCCTGCCATCTTACAGGCAATGAGAAGTCTAAGCTTCAGGGTTTTTTTGTGGATGTTGACTGGGGTACGTGCTCCTTGTTGTTGTTTTGGGGGTGGTGGTGTGTTTTTTTCTTTGGGTTTTTTTTTTCCCCTAGACCTTCCTTTCATGTCTCTTTCATTAGCTCATGGAAACACATTGCTTTTATATTTAAATTTATTCAAGCTGTAATCTTTGACATTTGAGTTAGCTTTTAGTACAATTTTGCATTTATAGTAATATATGTTATGTATTTTCTCAATCCCCCAAGAACCCATTTTAATCTGTTCCGGATGCAAATTTCAGGCTGCCTTGTCCCATCTCCCCTCTTGCTCTCGCCCTCCCTTCCCCTCCCCCACGGAGCATGTTTGATCAGGTGTGGCAGGAATATCCACTGTCAAGCTGCGCCCTTTATATTAGTCAATATTATCCTTCCTTCCCTCCCACTCCCTTCATTCTCCTCTGGGCTTTACCAGTTGATTTATAATTTTGGAATTCTCATCGGAGTCTGTAATACAGTTTGTTCATTATTTAACCAAAACCTGTTTAATGAGCAAAGAGAGGCAATGTAAATGTTAAGCATGTTGCAGTGGAGTACCTTTTGTTCTCCTCTGAGCTAGTGGGTATTAACTCTGTCATGACTGTGATGCTGAAATACCCTGGTCAAGGGTATAAAGATGCACCGTGTACCTCCAGCAGCTGAAGATTCCCATTTCAAAAGTATTGCTGCTCAAGAGTAACTAAATTACATGCTGTGTTTTATTTGATTATCAAAATAGTGAAAGCTTGCCTGCAATATAGTAGAGATGGCCTGTCCCATTGTGAAGTCTAAGTCAGCTCTTGAAGAAAGCATCTGGAGAAGATGCTGCTGTAGAGCAGTCTGTCCCATGACTGTGATAAGAGTAACTTCTGCAGTTCAGCATACCTAGCTAAGGGGCTTACATCTGAATTACATGGAGTAATAGAGTTTCTGTCATCCTGGGTGATGCCTAAGTGACTCCAAGATAAATTTAATAGCTGGTTGCTTGTTGCACTAACATGACCACCATAAGCCTAAGTACAATGTGGTGTCTTGTATTCCCAGTGCTTAGAAAAAGCAAAACTTGGTTTCCTGAGTTATGACCATATGGAAGCAGTGACTATCAAGCTTTCTCCATGCATGCCACACTGGAATACAACTACATCTTCAAAGGTGGTTTTAAAACTGACAGAAGCCTTGTACAGATTTGGGTCTAGGGTCACTGTCACCATGACTACCATTTGACTGCTTTTTAAAGTTAAACAAGTATCTAGAAAATGTGTCCGAGTGTTGAAGTATAGTTAGTTTTATCAATTTTTCTATGGATTTAGGTCAACAAAAAGGAGAAGTTTTATAAGCACAAATGGCTGGAAATATGAATTAATTATCAACCTGCTTTTCCATGATCTGATGAGGATTGAGTTTCCTTAAATAATTGCTGTGGCTGTTGAAGGCTTCAGACTGTTCCAGTATGATGTAGGGGTAGGAGGAGATACTTTTGTAGTTGTTCTGCTCATTGCAGAATTTGTGCTTTGCTCTGACTGGGGGATGACTTGGTAACAGGGATTTTGGTGACAGAAGTACAGCTCACTGGTGTGTAGGATGGATTTAGGACAGAAAATAAGGGAATACAACTCCCTTGGACAAGTCAGCACTGCAGTGGGAGAAGCAGGTGTTTGTGGAAAGTGTGTGCATCGAGAGTCTATTTAAATAAGGTTTAAACTAGGTAAACACACCTGGGAAGAGGTGCTTGTGTATATTTTAGGTCCATGAGTGCCAGACTGGAAGGTTTGAGTCCTTTTATCCTCTGGTGGTTCAGAGTTAGTGCATTTAAACAGAAGCTGCAAAGTAAGCTGTTAGAAGCACTCAGATTTCATGCACATTCATGACATTTTAAATGAATGCTTGTACAGTGGGGTTCAGAAGAATCTTTTCCTGGCTTATTTCAGACAGGAAGCTGCTGCAAATCTCCATCTTTAGAGGCTTGGCTGGGGCATTAAGAGCTGGCTAAAGGTCAAATGGCTGTAACTGTAAGAGAACCTTTGCCCAGTGTACTGACTTAATATACTTGTTACTGTAGCCATCAGTTTTCTGCTGTGTAGATGTGATTGCACACTCAGTTTCTCATGTCTGAGCTCTCAAAACTGAGTTTTTAGGGAAAATCTGACATTTGTATAAAACAATTCAGGAATTTTATCTGGATTTGGTGTTAATGTATGAACAACTTCTGGAACATCTAGAGGTAGTGAAGTGGTAAATTGGTAGTAAACGAAGCAGTAGTAAATCAGTAGTAAATATTACTGTGTGGCCTGTTCTCAATGCTGCTGCAGTGCTATTGAATAGAGTCCAGGATACTCATTGTGGTCTGTTAAAGTTAAGAGCAAGTTCTTGTGGTTGTTTTTTTTTACTATTATATGGATGTATGGTATCTATACTGCTGCAGTGCTTGTTACTTTGCAGATAAAAGCACTGTCATATTCATTATTTATGTATTGAGCTTTTGCAGGAAGTGTGCAGAATTATTAGCAATAACAAATACTGGTGAACTGTAAGCTGGGATACTTCTTCATTTGTTTGCATTGAAAGATGCAATGTTACCTAGAGCAGACATAAAAAAAAAATCAACTAAGCTTTTTTCTGTTTCACATCAGCTTCATATGAAAGTTTTAGAGGACTCACTGGTCTGTTAGATTGTGTCTGTTCCTGTGATAACTTAAAAAAAAAGTTTCTTTTTTAAGTGACAGATACCCATACACATTAACTTGGTATTTTGGAAGACCAAGCAACCCAGGGTAACTTTTAGCTTTTATTGCATTCTCTATAAATTCTTTTTTGAGAATGTAAAGGGTATAAGAAAAGTTGATAGAATAAGGTTTCTTCCATAACTCTTAACCCAGCCTCACTCTAATTAGTGGATGATAATACCATTTTAGTCCTTATCAAATGACCTGACACAGTGTACAGAAGTGGTAATTAATTTCAATAATTTTGGTAACCTTACTATAAGAAATATGAAGATTAAGGTGGCAGCCTTCATTTGATGCTTTGCTTGCAGGCTGAATCCAGGCTTGATTTTTGTGAGTTGTGTTCAGATGATGCAGTAAAAATTGTCATGTGAAAAGCAAGTTCCTAGTCTTCATGAATGCAAGCATCCTTCCAAGTGTGCAGAGAATGCATCAACCAGTGCAGCATTTTTGCTTTGAATCTACAGGTAGTTCCAAATACTCTTTTTGAGAAAGATTGATCTTCCTTTTAGTCTCATTGTAGCATCAAATTAATCAAATGACTGTCTTACTGCTGTTGACTTTGAATTTCTCTCATATAATATGTTCCTATTGATATTTTTGGCGTGGTTTTCTTGGTGTTACTGGGGAAATAATAAACCAATTTTCCCAGGTGGTTGCTAATTTTGTGCTTTACTTTCTAAGTGATTTTCCTGGAGTGACACTAATGTGCCCTAAGAATGGTAGCTACACTGGGGGACCTGGAATGTGAACTTCTTAAACCAAAAACTAGCACTAAAATTGTTGTAATTTAATGTAAGATTTTGTTTTTCTGTATAAAGGAATAAAGAGGAAGAATGTGCTTGATAGGGAACAAGTGTTAATGTTTTGGAAACTTACACATGCACCATAACCTTTGCCAAAGCTTTTCTCTTGTGTGAGGGGCAGCGTTTGTGCTGAGGGTGTGAGGAGTGGGGTGTGGGTGGGCTCGCTCTGAACTCTCATTGGTTCTGTTGAGTTGTTCACTGAGCCCACTGACATAGGTTGCTGAATGAAGCTGGGACTCCTGAGAAGGGGAGCCTTGTAATTGAGAGGTTGTATAATTAAGACTGAACAAGCCAAAAAGGGTAAATTGTGGTTGTGTCGCATCCTTAATTTGGTAACTTTTTAGCTCGTGTTCATCTTCTGTTTTGTTTTTATGAGTAGTAAGAAACTTACTGAGTAAATTCCAAAGAAGTAGAGTGATTCTGGGAATATCTAGATCAAAAATTCAACCAACCCAGTCGAAGATGGTCTTCACACAAAGTATTTGTCATTTCTTTTTAAGTCGGGACATCTGAACTGTCCCTTCTGCAGTCCAGCACTACTGCCCTTGTGATACCACCTAAGCATCCTTTCAATATGGTTCTTTTGGGTGCAATTTAAGACTAGAGCTTGGAGCTTATCAGTCTTCCATCTGTGCATGGCTAATGACTGGCAGGTACAGGCAGGAGGTGGTGCTGTTGGAAGGAAGTGCTTCCTGACCCGTAATCCTTAAGGACCCAAGGATTTAGATGGACAAGCACTCCTGGCTGTTGCTTGGCAGAGTTCCCACAGTGGCCTTGTTCTGTAACACCAGCCTTCTGTTACCACTGCAGGGCTGAGCTCTGAAGAACTGCCACATGTGCACGGTGTGCAACTGACTCTCTCTTGTTCCACGCTTGTTGAGCAATTACTTTCCTGCTTATTGGGCACTCCATTATTTCCTTCAGTTACTGCTTCTGTGTGAAGTGGAGCCATAAAGGAAATGGCCTCATGTACATACATTAGAGGCCAATAAATTGCAGTTTGATTTGGTAGAAAGGCAGTACCAGATGCTCTGTTGAAGTTAAGGTTCCTCTTAAGTCACCCATGGAGTTTTTAGTCCAGGTTTTTTTTTTGATGATGGTGTCTTTGGTTTGGTCAAGCCTAGTCAAAAAGAATTGTGGCCAATTAAGAGACATTAAGACTATTTGCATTATAGTAAAAACCCTCTGGAAGTAGGAATGTACCTGAAATTGCTGATTTCCAGCAGAAGTTTATTAAATGTATAGGTCTTCTGTCACCTTTCCTTTTTTTTAATTGTCTTCTTTCCTCACTAAATTGCTGCCATCTAACCTGTTAAAAATAGTGTCTCAAAGGTGATTTACTTGAAAAGAGCAAGAACTTGTATCAGAAACTACAGGTGCATATTTATATTGTTGCTTAAGCTGTACTAGGACTTTGGTCATACATATATAACAAGCATACTGAAGCATTGCTCACCTCCAAATGTTTGTAGCTTAAGAGGGTAGAAGCAGAGAGAAGTCATTAAGTATTTAGAGCTGTTAAACACTTCAGGGCTTTTCTTAGTGACTACCTCCATTTGTCCCCCAAACACTGTTGTTGGCTGATCCCTAATACATTTTATAGCAAGAAGTGAGATTGAAGGAAAGGTTTGAGAGAAGATTCAATTGGGCAAAACATCTTTTTTCAGGAATAGTGCAGGGTTGTGTGATAAAGTCCTCATTCTCTCGATAATTAGTGTGGAAGGAAAAAGCCAACAGGAAAAGAGGTAGAACAGGAGGTATTTAAAGGTAAGTACAAAAGCAGCAGAGTAATGGAGAACTTTGTTGTTAAAATAGCAAGTTGATTGCTTAGGGAATGTTAATAGTGAGGGATGTGCAGTTAGTGACTTGCCTGTTTGAGGTAGATGTGCAGGAGCTTTTTCTTTTTAGGGTAGCTGTACCTTGCTTGTTTGCTGTCTGAGCATTGTGAAATAGATCATTGCTAAAGGTGTGTTGTTGTTTGTTGGTGGTTGGTTTTGTTTTTGTTTTGTGTGTGTGTGTTTTTTTTTTTATTTTATTTTCTTTATCAGGAAAAAAAAAAGGGTAGCTGTACCTTGCTTGTTTGCTGTCTGAGCATTGTGAAATAGATCATTGCTAAAGGTGTGTCTTTGTTTGGTGGTGGTTGGTTTTGTTAGTTTTTGTTTTGTGTGTGTGGTTTGAGTTTTTTTTAATTTTTTTTTCTTTATCAGGAAAAAAAAAATCTTCTAACATGTTATGGACCTCTTCACTATAAGTTCTTAAAAATTTCAGATGGATACTCAAGATGTTGCTTTTGTAATTTGACTTTAGAAAAATTATGTAGAGCAACAAATTTGTCCAGGAAAGAGCTATAAAACTTCCAGCTGCATACAGTCATATGCAAACTCCTGTCATCTTTTAGGTGACAGGATTTTAACTTGCTTTACAGCACCACTAAAAGCTACAAAGAAAATAAAACTTGGTATAATACAGTAAGTTAAAGGTAGGGTCTGAGGTCTTGTGATACGATGGATTCAGAGGTGAAGGGATGGAAATGTCATGAATGAGCTTGAAATGCATTCATTCTGCTGTTGGTGATATCAACAAATACTTTCTGAGGAAAAACTTTGGAAGTGAATGGAAATCTAGGAATTTGTTAATAGAATGAGGAAGGCACATTGTGAGCGAGTTAAAGATATGTAACTCTTCTAGGGACAGTGAATCAGTATGTGTCACAGAACTGTAGGAAATTAAACCCATGTTGAGAAGGAACATTTATTAAGTAGCCATAGTTACTGTAGAAAATGTTTAGATCTTTCTTAGTATTGTATGATGTACTGTATCCATGTGACTTGGGAATGCCATTGGAAGTGCTGAAGCAATCTGCAGAGCAACTTGCTTTGAGCTCCTAATTGCATTTGAACATTTCTTGCTGAGCTTAAGAGCATGGATGGACATAGTCGCTTCATCACTTGAACTTCATGAAATGAATGTGTCCGAGTGTTCTGCATGGTTAAAACTTGTCAGCTCAACCATCTTTTGTATTCAAGCATGTTGTGAAAGAAGGAGGAGCTGTACAGTTACGTGGCCCTTGAGGAGCAGGGTGACATGTGACAAAAGACAGTGTGAGATGGATAGAAATGTAGAATCACCACATGTTATGTGAGAGCTTGCACATATATGCAATAGGACTAAATTTGGGGCTGATACGGGCTTTAGTTATCCTGATAAAATGAATAGGTTGATAAACTGTTTCCACGACATTTTGGGCTACAGTATTTTGCACTGTAATCACAATTACAGCATTGTAATACTCAAGGGATGCACTTGGTTAATGCTTGTTAGCTGAATATATTGAAGTCTTCAGTGATTGTGGTACTTTGATCCTCTATCTATACACTAATACAAGCACTTCAGAAGTTCTAATTTCCTGTCTGTCCTTGTAGCAATAAGCTGAAACTTCTCCCTAGCCATACTGAAACAGTAAATTACAGACAGAGTAGCCTTTCAGAAAGTGCCTCCTGCCTTGCTAGGTGCAGGAGTCTTGACAGTGGCATGGCTGTGAATAGTTCTCAACGTGTGTGCTACTTAAGTGAGGTGAGAGATTTTGAAACAATGCTGTTTGAAAACACTTTTGATCATGTTTAACTTAATTCTGGGAAGAAGTTTTGTATTAAAATTTGTCTTCGTGCCCCATTCAGGAAATTGTAATTTTTCTTGGAAAAATCAAGAAGTCTGCCAAGTGGCTGTTGAATTAGATTCCATTTAGCTCTTGATTAACTGCTTAAATAATTTAGATGGCAAATTGTAAATATGAGGTATTGTTGAAATAAATCAAAATGTGCTTGTTATCTTGATCATGGCATGTTGAAGGTGAACAGCCTGTTAGATATGGATATAGCCTAGGGTTGGGGTTTTATTCTAGAAATAAAACAAGTGACAGTGGTAAAATATGGTTGCTTATATAAGCATCTTTAGTGACTGCACTTAGGAACTTGGATGTTCTTCAAAGTGGGATTAGACAGTTTATAGTGGCCCGTAATAGTTCTGTAATAACTAAGATGGCTGTTGTGGCAGCATGGGAGGAGACGTCGTGAACTGGTTTTCACTTCAGTCTGACATTTTCACATTTGTCATTCAGAAATACTTTGTTTTTCTTTGCATATTCAGCTCTTAGTCAAAACATTTGTTTTTACAGTGTCTTCAGTGCAAATACATTCACTCAGACTTAAGATCTGCCACTATCAAAGGACTATCAAATTTTATTTCTGTGCTTCTCCTCTCTTAGATACTCTCTGCCTCGGTATGAAATTAGCAGTTCAGATGTGATCAGGCTGGTACAGGGAGTGGGAAGAACACAGCCCTGGGAATATTTACTTGGGTGGAGCTGTTGATGATGAGCACAAAGGTGTAGGAAATATGTTTGCTCAAATATTTACCAGGCTGTGAAAACATGGTCAACAGGAAGAGGCTTTTCCAGTTGAAACTGTGATACTCTAGGGAAACTAGATTTTGGGTTGGCAAAGAGGTAAATTCTAAATGCCAAAGTTTTCTGAAAGCTAATGACTTCTTTGCATGATTCAGAAGTCTGAACACTTTCACCGTGAAGGCTTCTGCTTCATTAACAACATAGGTGAAGAAATATCCATATTTGGTAAGTTAAAAAAATGATGTTTTCTTGGGGAAAAGGCTTTGCCAAGAGTGTTGGAAATGGGAAAGAAAGAAGTGCAAGCATTCAGAAAAGACATTGTAGAAAGCAATAGGGCAACTCTAACAGTAGCTGAATGGTAGTTCAGTAATTTTAAGTTTTCTTCAGAGTAGAAGAAATCACTGGAGAAATATGTGATTAAATAATGAGGGGATACAACCATCACAGGCATCTTGGAATGCTTAATTTTAGGTTTGTTTGGTAATTGACTGTTAAAGCTTTGTGTCAGAGGCAACATCAATTAAAATTTTGCAAATTGTTTTCTGCCTTATCCTTTTGCTAACAACCATTAAAAATCCGAAAGCGAAGTTCATGCTTACTCAGCTGCCTTTAAACTGGAGTTTTGTTTTGGGTGGCAGTTCTTCATGCTGTGGGGTTTTGCAACCCATACTGGTACTTCTTCACGTGCCCGCGACCCGCGTGCTGCAGCGGAAGGTCACACAGTCCCTTCCACTCCACAGGAGCAGCAGGTGATGGGACCAGCTGTTCACATCCCCGTCTTAGATGCCTGAATTTGAGCAGCTGTATGAAGCTGCTAATAAACTCTATAACATGTAACGCTGTTCATATTTTTGCCCACGTTTCACTTGATCCTACTCAGCACTGGCCAGTAGGTTGTTGGTTTTTTTTTTTAAAAACATCTTTCAGTGCCACTCATAAGATGCTCATTTTCTTTCTTGTCATGCTGGTCTCCACTCCTCTTGTATGATGTACCAGTCTGGCACTTGAAAAGCGTTCCAGTGTTACAGAGTTGGAAAGGGTACCAGAGAATGCACAAATATGCAGGGTTTAAGGGAGCAGGAATAATCTCTCTAGCAAAAACATTTAAAAATTTTTGTCTTAATCTGTAGTGAAAATAATCTAACCTGTCCTAAAGAAAGTACTAGTCCTTAAGCAATGCTAGTTTTGGATGCAAACCTAGGTGGTGTTTTGTTTATTTCAGAAGAAGGGTCAAAAGTGCTTTCATTCTGAGGAAATTCTACCTGTATTCAGCTGGCTGAAGAGGTCTTGTTATATGAATCTGCTATTAAAAGAAGGCTGCAGTGGTTTTTAGTTCCACCTCGAGTAATAAAATTGTCCTGGCCATGAGTTTTGCTATATTCACAGCTGATTTCAGCTTGGGCTTTTTATTTAAAAAGCTTATTTGTGACCTGTTAGGACCCTCTGTTAAGCCATTTAAATAAACAATGGAAAGGTTGAAAATGCCTGTCTGCGTTTTCCAGAAAAGTGGAGGAGGGGATCAGAGGAAGGATATTTACAGTTTTAAACCCTTTCAGCTCCTCTGTTCACCTCTTCCTCTTGCATCACTGACTTAAATCCTATCTCCTTCCCTGCAAGACCCATTGTACCTAGAACTGAGATATACCTTGGTTCTACTGACTGGCCACTGTGATGACAAAGTCTTCCTGCTAACAAGATTCTGAGAGGTGGCTTTGGTGTTCTTTTGTTTTGTTTTGTTTTTCATCCTTGTCATTATTGTAGGCTCAAAAAAGGCACTTTGGAATCAAAGTCGTATAGAGGTAGGAGTTGTGAAGACCATTTTTCAAAAATATGAAGGTGGAAGTCATGAAGAGAATTTATTTGCTCCTTTTGCTCAAAGGATCACGGGGAGCTTACAAATTCAGCAAGAGCCAAGTTAATTGTTAGAAGTTGGGTGTTAAGTATTTCATAAAATTATGAAAATAAAAGAACCTAGCTGTGCAGTTAGGGTTGGAAGAGAGAGCATAAGATCAGAAGCATATGGTAGTTTACAGGAAGCATGTAACTGTTAAAATAGTAAAGTGGCTTAGCTCAGGAGAAATAGAGCTAGCTTTTGACAAGATCTTATTCTTCCTGCTCCACAGCTCCACTCATTTAGCTGCTCAGCATTCTTAAACTCAACTATCTGAAATCTAGAACTTATTTTCCTTGCTTGGTATGAGTTGCTTTTCTCCAGCAAAAAAAGTGCAATTTTTTTTTTTTTCCTGGATGAGGGATTGGCTCTCCCATGACAGATTAGAGCTGTAAGCTCCTTGTTCAGCATCCAGCCTTTTTTTCAGGCAGCCTTACAATTTCTTTCTAGACACCCAGTATTGTATTGGTTGAAACAACCAGTTATTTTTAACTACATGTTTCAGATTTTTTTTCTTACTGTTCAGGTGTCTCTTGTCAGCCATAAAGAAAGCAGTTGAAGTAAATAGCTGTATCAAATGAAGTACCTCTTGTCCCCACAACTGCTTCCAAAATAAACCGAGAATAATGCTTTACACATTTTGACTCCTTTAGCTCCAAAGGCAAGCAAGAGAGGAAGCGTCGATTAGCATGTGGTGGTTTCTAGGAGCTGTTCTCTGCTCAGATTCCTCTCTGCTTGGGCTGACTGACAGGGACATGTGGTTCAAGTGCATCTGGAAATATATCACTGGCAAAATTTGGTTGGGTAAATATAGCAGGAACGGGTTGTCAGTGCAGGAGACAGATTGTTCTGGGAAAGGAAGTGCTGGCTGGCTGTTGTCTGAATAACAAATTCATCTGTTTCTGAGACCTACCTGTTTCTTTCTTTGTAGCTAAGGTACCAGAAGGGTCTGACATACTTGCTGTTTTCTGCTGTTGTACGTTCTTGTGGTGGGAGTGTTACCAGAAATGGTAAAATTGGTAGGAGTAGCTATGGAGAGCTGATACCAATATATCTGATGTTGTTTAAATAGTCGTGGCACACACTTTGTTCTACTTTAAACTCTTTTTGAAAAATAGGCAGGGATATCAAATGTGGAAAGTAATTCTCAGAGTTTCAGGACATGGTAATACTGAAGAATCCTGACTTGCTTAGGTGCAAAGTTTTTTGTGGCTCACATGGTTCCAGAAAACAAACAAACCCCAAATGAAAACAAAACAAAACAAAACACCAAAACCAGCCTTGAAAGTGGACTGAAAGCCCATATTTTAAAATTCTTTTCTTTTCTTGGCAGTTGATAACATACAAGATGAGAAGGGATAGAAGAAGCCAATTACAAGGCTTTCCTCCAGCAAAAACTGGTTGGCAAATGCATAAAGCTTCTTGAACTGCTGTGATATTGATTCAAGTCTCAACACAAATTATACTCGTTGGTTCAATTTTCTCTACAAAAACATTAGAGAGTGGCCTGCAGAAATCTATGCAAGCATAGGAGGGTGCAGGCTGTATTTTATACAGAAGGACATAATCATGGACAATTAAAATCTTAACAGATGCGGACAGTAGAAAATGGAACAGTAAATTACAGACTTTCTGAAGCTTATCAAGGAAGGTTGTAAATCACTACAGATCGGAGGGAAAAATATCCCCAAACCCTATTTAACCATCAGTGGTAGCTGACTGCTTTCTCCCTTGTCCTAAAGCATTAAATAACTTTATCTGTACCATTTGCAGCATATTCTTTGATTCAGTGGGCTGTTTCTTTCGTGTGCTTGCTCAAGTTTTATGGAGGATGGCACCCCTGTCAGTTTAGTGCAGGGTAGCTGCCTGTGGTTAGTTACTGAGTCTGTAGCTTGTCCTGAGAGGTTGCACACTGCTTCACAGGGCAGTGAGCTCTCAGACTCCTGCCCTCTAATGTGGCTGTGTCTGGGGTGGGGTTAGCAACCAACAGGTGCACAGCATACCACACCAGTGTGGAGGAAGGGAATTCGTGTCCAAGGGCACTGGGGGTAAATAACTGTAGCTGCAAAAAGTGTTAACATGAATAACAACGTTTTCACTGAGCAATGAGTCTGTTCTAAAAGCTGTCCCACAAACTTTCATATAGTAATCTCCAATTTTTGTCCTTGGAAGTTGGAAGAGCTAAACTGATGTTGGAATTTTCTTTGGTGTATAGGAAAACATTAGTAGTTTGCTGGAGGATGCAAACAATGCAGATTAGAGGCCATCCAAAACTTGCTGTAGTTACAAGCCGTAGGATAAGATATGGAATCCTGTGCTTTTTGAGTAAAACCTCCATGACTAAGTAGAGAGAAGTGTTTTTTCAATGTACAGTGTTCTCAAAAAATATCTGTAAGCCCTCAGGATTACGTCATTATTTCTTCTTCTCACACCAGATTCAAATTCTGTGCTTGACTGTGTCATGACTTACACAGGGGTAAAACCTCACTTTCTCATTTACAGAGCTGATTGAGGAGTTGTTACTCCATTTATTAGCTGTGTTACATAGCACACCTGACATACCTAGGCCTTCTGCAATGCAAGCCTCAGCAGAAGGAACAGTACACCTAAAGAAACATAGTCTGTGCTCATTTTGTTGTACTATTGCCAGTCTGCATGCTGCTTCCCCCAGGTGCTCCACCTTCCAGCATTTGAGATTTGAAGTCTACCCCTTAGAAATCTCTGTTTCTCTTCAGACTGCCCAGACCCTATTCTTCAAAGCCCTTTTAATCTTTATTTTAGATCTTTATTCCATTTTATTTTTTTCTTTGCCTGGAACAAACCAGAAAGGGCTGAGCTTCATGTTGCAGGTGAAATTTCACATCAAAGGACGCCTGTGTTGTCAGATCATCTGGTCCTGGTAAACCGCTGTTTATTTTTCTGTGCATCAACTGTCAGTATGTATGGCAACTACTTTTTAATCAGCTTTCTAGCAACAAAAATTAAATCAAGCATAACATATATTCAGAATATATTATCTGTGCTTATTTTCTACCAGCATTTAATGAGAGGATGATGTTCCTTCCCTCGCCATTCATATTTTGTTTTAATATGGGAGAGTTCTGCTGTGAACTAAAGGCAGGAAGCTGAGGTCTTGTACAGTGTATTAAAAGAATCAGACTGTGACATTAAAAAGAGTTGCAGTTACTTAAATTTGAAAGAAATCTAGAAGGACCAAAACACGAGATTATTTGTAAAGGGCTTTGAAACTGTAAAGTGTTAGAATTAGAACTGTAAAGAAATTGTAAAGATGTGTACATGTGGTGCTTAGGGACATGGTTGAGTAGTGACCTGGAAGTGCTGGGTTAATGCTTGGACTCGATGATCTTAAATGTATTTTCCAACCTAAATGATTCTTTGATTCTATTATGTGCAATGAAATATGTATTATTATTGGTAGACATGGAAGACAGTTGTTAGTTTGAACTAAGTTTAACTAAGTTGTTAGTGTTAAGAAATGGGGGAATTGGTATATTAGCAGAGTTTAAATTTCCCACAAACAATGTTTCTGAACATGATGAGATGTGAACAGAAAGCACAAGCATTCATAGTCTGTGAAAAGTAATCCATTTTTTTTAACTTGTTAATGAGCAAGATGAGTAAATGTCTTTAAAGCAGCAGAAAATGTACAGATTTCTGTGGCTTGATTTTTAGTCATTACATTCCTTTTGCATGGAGTGCCCTGCAACATTGTAAGGGGAACCAAATGCAGATGAGAAGTTGAAGCAGGAAGAGTAATTGTAGATAATTTGTGCTAGATGAGATTGAAAGGAAGGAGAAAGATTCAGTAATGTGAAAACCAGGAAAATGCTCTGAGACTGCAATTCTAGGACTATTACAGAAGTTTTTGGACCCGCTGCTGTGAGTAAAGTGAGTAGAAGAATTAAAGCTCTTCTACAGGAGCTTTTTCTGCAGAGATATATTCTGGGATCACTGTTCCACTGTAAGAATGGTTTTGCTCTGGACGTGTCTGCATGATGATTTATTCAGGATGGCTGTAGAATTACATGTAACCCTCATGTAGCTGTGTTGATAGGTGTCGTGTAAATAGGAAGCATTTAATCTTTGTAAGTGTAACTATTTTGCATTCCACAACAGTCAGTTGCAAATGAAGGTAATATTGAAAGCTTGATGTATTTAAGCCTTATTTATGAAGAAGATAGTTGTTTTATTTGGAACTTTAAAACTGTTTTAGCTGCTAATTGTGTGACAAGAATGCACACAGTAAGCTGATGAATGGAGTGAACAGGGACATGTAGGTACATAGAATGTAAGTGGGTGCATGATTACATTGTTCTTCACCTCCTCTTCAGCATCTTCTAGGTGATAACCTATATGAGACTAGAGATGATCATTGTTGTTGTGAGATACCTTAGTGTCTCGTATTTTCTGAGCTGAAATTCCACTTTATGAAAATCACCTGGAATACTAGCTAAATTTAGTCTCACAGTCTGAGCCCACAACATTAAACTTCATGGAATTGTATAGCTAGAAAAGGCTGTTGTAAAATAATTATGCTGCAGCCTTAATTTTGGTTTCGAGAGTAGAATCACCTATGCTTAGAAACAGAAAAAGCAGGGAAAGTAAGGCAGAACTTGGGACCAGGAAATGTAGACCTTTCAAGCATGCCCTATGCATGCATAGCTGAAGTTTATACCTGCAGAAGCTGCCTGAGGTTCTTGTAGTGCACAAACAGCACTTAGGGCCAAATATAATTGCCAAAGGAGGTGCTTTGCAAAAAGACCATACTTTCCCAAATTATTTTTTTTAGCTTTGTCTTCCATGACTCATGTTCCCTTTTTGGTTTTGTTTGCTGTTTATGTTTGTTTGTTTTTTTTTTTCTGTCTGCATGTAAGCCTGTTAAGATTCTAATCTTTTTGTGTCACACTTTTCAACTGATGTAACTTTTCAACAGGAAAACCCCTGTATTTGTCTGACACGATTCTTCTCCCTTCCTGTTCTTTATGTCCCTTTGTACAGTCAGCACTGAGTTTTTGTTGGGCTTAATATAAAGGGGCTTAGAAAGGCAGGTGCTTCTGGATTTGAATTTATGAGACTTCCAGACATGGTGTGTCATATGTACTTTTCCTCCCCACCCCTCCCCCCTGTCTTCTTCTGTAATACTCTGTAGTCTGTAATAGGTTGAGTTGTAACATTCATTAAACCATTCCTCACATTCCCTGCTTTGAAAGCTTATCAGGACTGCTTTGATTTAGTTATCTGGAACACAGAAAAAGCCATTTGTGAAGGCTGGAGTGGAGCTCTGGAGCAATAATATATTGGAGATCAGATTCAGATCCCAATTGTATTATTCCTAGGGATTTATTTGCCTGTGTACACACAGGAGCAGAGTGGTGTGTATGGAAGGCTTGCAGGAATGCAAATTGGACACATTTTGTTGGGACCTGTAGGGGATTTTCACTGCTTCATAATTTTTCAAAGGTTTGTTATACATCAGGCAGACACTGCTTCTTCTTTAAACCTTTAAATCCCCGCTCTTTTTCCTGTTCTAAAGGTCAGATTTTTTGACAACTGTGTGCAGGAACAAGATTTGTTAAATCCCTTCATTTTTATTCATACAGATATCGGCATTTAGTGAGCAAGAGTCACCCCAGGATTCAGAGGCACATAAAGCTCAGTACAAGTCTTCTGAACCTAGATTCAGAGATGCATCTTTTCAGGACTGAGCCTGCCATCTGAATATTAACCCCTGGCACTGCACAGGGAACACACAGTAGAAGTTGCATCTCTCTGTGCCATTGAGTGGGCTGGCTTCACAGGGTGGCTGGTATCCTGATAGCCGTGGAGCTGTGTCCCAGGAGCCTGTCCTGGGTGCTTCCTGGGACTAGGGCTCAAGTCTGAAGGGCTGTCATATCTGAACATACCACATTCTGTGGTCTAGCACTAGTCCTTTCTGGTGAGACAGCAAAACACTTAATTCTGAGTCTTTCCTGTTCTGATCCAGTCAGAAATAATGGAGGTCCCAGTGTTAAATCCTCCTGAAGCTGTTATTAGCTTGGTTTTATATAGTTATGTGCCACTTAGCTTTGGAAAAGCTGTCTCTGGGATGCACATGAAGACCAGGTGTCTACTTTCTTTAGGGGGTGACTGGCAGTGATTTGCTTCCTGGAGAGGTAGTCGTAGGCATTGACTAGTAGCTGTGAAGTCCTCATCCTTGCCTTTCTTCAGTGTGGGTGAAGGGGAGAGATTTAGGAGAGGGAGTTCCTTTTCTTGCCTAGAAGACTAAGGCAGTTGACAGATGGCATCTGACAAGTCATCCTCTGGTGTTTTGTACAATACTGTAAACTGTTCTGTTGAGGGAAATGCTATGCTGGCAGGATGGAGTTTTTGTTGTGTAATTATCCATAAAAAATTTTGTGTCAACATGCAGATAACGGTCAGGGATTGTGCCTCTTTGTCATCTGCTGGACTTCCTCCTGTGGTGGCTGTGGAATTCTGCTCCTCAAGCTCACCTGTGCTGCTTGCATCTGTCAGCACCCCTGTGGTCGTTGTGGATAAGAACTGTGTTCCCTACCCACTGTCACTGTGTTTATATAAATGTATGATAGGGATTGCTAGACATGCAGAAGTCATTCTGCTTACACAGCATCTTTTTTGAAGTTATGTACAAAGCAGTTTTGTTGGCTTCATCATGCTAAGTTTTACCAGGGTGATACACATCCTCAGACAGTGCACATACATGGTATAGTGAGAATCTGGATCCTAAAGTTCCTTTCCATCACAGCTAGCAACATAGTATAGGTAACTTCAAGGATGCTTTTCCTGTAGGCTCTTTGTGTATTGATGCAAAAATATGGGGTGGGGAGAAGGGTTGTCAGAGCTGTGTTCACAGCTGGGCATGTTTACTGGCTTTAACACACCTGAGGTAACAGAAATGGTTAGACTGTGATCTGGTGTTAGGAAAAATAAAGAAAAATGTTCAGTATTTTAGTACAGATTACTGCCAGCTTACCTTAATATTAATGTATTTTAATTAATTAATTTATTTTTTTTAGCTATTGCAAAGACACTTCTCTGGAAACGTTCTGCAGCTAGCCAAGAGTTTTTGCACTGCCTTAGATGTAAATTGGTGAAGCAGGTACCGACTTAGCTGGTTGCTTCTTGCAAAGTTCTCAGCATCATGATGAGAGTGGCAAACAGTTGTTTTGGAGCCCTAGGAACTGACCTCTGAGGCTGTGCTAGCTTGCTTCTGTTTAAGAAAAGGTCTTGATGCTGACTTGCCTCAATGCCAAAATACTATGTCGTTCTTGAGCTTGGTGTTCTGAGGCAGAAAGGTGATGGTCCAGAGTATTTTAGTACACCATCTGCTAGCCAAGTGAGGTCCACTTAAGGGCTGGCTAATGAAGAACTATTTTGGCAACCGCTTACAATAATGTGTTAACTCATCACCCCTCCTGTGCAAATGCCTTTTGGCTGCTAGGTGAAAAAACGTGGTGGGCAAGTGTGACTTGAGCTTGACACCAGCAAAAGGAAGCCTCCTTGTTCACTGTGCTTAGTGACTGTGCTGCTGTGCTTGCATCCCTCGTTCCTGGAGTGGGTAAAGCCTGCGCTGGGTTCCTCATGGGTCCGGGATGAGAAGGTTTGGGTATGGGTGCTGAAGAAAAGGACATAGCCTGCTTTCTCAAAATAACAAGACAGCTAACACCACCTTGGAAAAAGACCTGGTCTGTGGAGGAAGCATGTTCAAAGAGCATTGCTAGAATAGCTGCATGGACTGTAATGGAATCTGTTGAAGATTAACCTTGGTGCTTTACAGACGAGCCAGGCGTTCAGAAGGGTTTGACCCAAGGAGCAATTTTAAACTTAGGGTCGCAGTTAATCAGTCAGAACGAGAGGGAAGGGGAATAAAGTGCATAAAGTTTGTCCTACTTGGTGATTGCATTAAGAGACTTCGGTATCTTGGAGGCTATTTTTTTTAATTTTTTTTTCCTTTTGAATGATCAATTTAAATGTGTTCCACCCAGCTTACTGGAGTCTCAGAAAACTGGTGGGGAAGGCCATTTGGTGGGCATTAAGGTAACAGCTAACTGAAAAGGCATGAATAAAATTAAAACAAAACGAGAGATAATTGCCTTTTGTGTAGATAACCTGGCCTGCAGAGTCTTGATTGTGCTGATAATATAGGCCAGATGTGACTTGATATAAGCCATGAGAAAGAGATTTCTACATGGATAATGAGCTGTCTGGAAGCAAAAAGGATTAATCTGTTAATTTGTTAGAAAGTGGGATGCAATTTATTTCAAAGAGATGTGTACTTAAATTATCTCTTTTGAGTAACTTTTTTTTGTTGTCTTTGTTGGAGAAAGCTTGGGGTGACACCTCCACCCATTGCCCCTTTAAAGACTGATGGGATGGTTTCCTTAATGTTTAAGTAGCAATGGAGGCTGATGACAGCTTCTTCACCTGACTCATCTCCAGCTTCATTCTGGTCACTTTTTACCTGTTTGGAGATGACTTACATCTATTGAAGATGTTTGAAGGACACCTTGTCTTTTTCTCTTCCCTTTTGAAATTTCAATCCCATTGATGGATCCCTTCTGTTATTAGTAATGGATGTCTGTGAAGAAAAATGCACTGTGCAGTCACTGTGTAAATTGCTGCTTAAAGGATGATGTTCCAGGATTCATGGACTGGTAAATGACCAGGTGTAGAAAGGATAGTAGTGAATTTTCATTTAAGCTACCCATGTAGCACCGAAGGTCACAATTTTAAAGCTTGGGGTTTGTTGGGGGTGAGGTTTTCTGTTTGTTTGTTTTAGTTTAGGCTTTCTAATACCTGAAAATTTTATTTCTGTACATAAATCAAATGTTTGGATCCTGCTGCTGCTCATGTTACCAGAAAGAGACAAATGTGCAGTTCTGGTGCCTGTGTGGGCTTTGAAGTGACTTGTGGCTGAGCGCAGAGGCATAGTATTTTGGGATGAAATGTTGTTATCTGTGTAACCCTGACTGAAAGGAGCAGAAGACTGCAAGTTTCCATGTGATGTGGGACAAATTGTAGTGATTAATGAAAGTTATTGAGGTGAGCTGCCTTGGGGCGGCTGGTTAGGAGTTGTAAATCTGACCAGTTGATGGCACTTTAAACAGGGAATGACATTGTCTGGCTTATGCCTGGTGTGAAGGAGGGTGCAACTGTTGTCCTGCTTCAGCAGCTTTCAACAATATGCTGGTTGGATGGCGTGTCCCAGACAAATGTAATTAATCAGGTTTGGGGTCTCTGAAGTGTTGACAGAAGCGTTGTGTAGGATACAAAACCAGCTTCTGAGCTGCAGCCGCTGTGTTGCTGGATTAACTTTGACCAGGAAGGTTTGCAAGAGGCAGAGTCACATTTGCTTGGCAAGTGGTCTGCTGCATGGGTTGTTGGTGGTAGTTTAAATCATATTGGTAGTAATCCTGGCTAACTGTGGCTAATGAAGCAGTGGTGAATTATAATCTGTGTTCTTTGGTAGCACATTTTGGCTGGCTATTTCCCTGTATTAGAAAGGAGATGAGGCTGTTTGCTGTGTCGTGCATCCCTGGGTCCTGGGTGGCACTTGGATTTATTCTGCTATAAGTTATAGCAAACAAAAATGCCAGCCTTCATGGAGGCTAATAATTCATAGGGTAACCAAACTAGGCTTTGTTGTTATTTGTCTTTGTTCATGTCGAGAGTGTTCTGTCACAATTTTTACTTGAATTCCTAGGTTTTAGAATGGTCGGTGGTATCTGTGTGACCAGTCTGTATTTGGAACAGTAGGCATGGAATCTGTCAAGCAGATGACTTGGTGATGAGTTTTGGTTTTTATCCTGATATGATGGAGTTAGTGATAAGGAGAGGCACTTAACCTGCTACCTGCAGAATTTCCACTTTCACAGAACAGGGGCAGTCTCCTTTTTAAAATTTGGCATTTAAAATTTTGAAGCTTGTGTATGAGCTGCCTTGGGGTGGGGGGAGTGAGAGAGGGGCCTTCTTTATAGGAAAAGCTAGTTCAAATGCTGACATATGGGACCGGTTTGTGTCAGAAAAGTACTTATTTTAGTACCTTACCATTGCAAGTAAGAATTTGTCTCATTAGTAACGCTGCCTTCCCCTTTAACCCCAAATAACTGTAGCACGTCAGCATTGTCTGGACAAATACTAGCTTTGGTTTCCTACGTGAGACTAAGTTCTAAAGAGGAGGCTAGGATTTAGCTGGTGTCCTCTGTGACAAGAAATTGAGTATATCCTCTGTGAATGTGCAGGGTATCGAGTATAGAAGGTTTTCAGAGAACTCGTCAGTGAGCCTTTTCACACTGAAATTAATTAAAAGCTGAGGTGTAGGGGTATTGTCTTGAGCTGAGGTGGGTTTGAATGGAAGATGACTTTTTCAGACTTGGGAATAGGGAATCTAGCTAGCCTAGGCACAAATGGCAAAAGTAGCTTCTAATAAAGAAGGTGTCATTTAGTGACCTGAAACTTCTGAACCCCAAGGTGTGGATGGTTACAACAGTGGAGGTGACCTGTTAACAACACTGGAGGCAGCCCTCACTTTTCCTATGCAGCTGACTGCTACGCAGAGATTTCAGGTTGGTGTAAAGGACTTTGGATATACCCAGCAACAAGATACCTGGGTGAGTGGGAACAGGCAAAATCACTTTGGCAGTCTGTGCCTTAAATTTCACGTTTGAGAGAGAAAATTAGGCTAGAGACACCAACATGTAACACATTTGAGATACAAAGTTGAAAAATGCAGGAACGTTGTGAACTGGTTGTAACTCATGCTTATTTCTGAGATTTTTGTGAACAGTAAAAATTTCATAATACTGCAATATAGCGAATTATTCTGCTCTTAGCTCTGCCTCTAATTAACCTTTTCTAATCCAGTAAATTATCATAGTGTACAAAAGTTGATTAACCTTCAGGAACTGCCAATAACGCAGTCATGTGATGTGGTGAATGGAATGTGGCGAATAGCTGATGGGTTGCTCTGAGGGGCATTGGATATGGGCCCTGTGCCTCCAAAAATTAGACAGCCCTATTAAAACAGTCATGCGTTAAATAACACATCACCAGGTCCCTTTGTGTTTCTTTATTCTCATCAGGTGTCGGAAACCATTAGTATCAAAGTTTTCCTTTTCAGTTAGATAATAGGCATTATGAAGTGGAGGAGAGAGAGGAGAGGCTGCAGTCAGCAGTCCTGATACTGATTAAGATTACCTGCCTAATTTCTTTCTTTTTTTTTTTTTTTCCCCTAGACAAAATCAGTGGTTTGCCTGTGTGCAGCTTGCAGGCAGTAGAATTAAGTTTTCATTCTAGTCTTGTAGTGTCAGTAGGTTGTTTCCTAGCACTGAACGTGTATTGGTGGGCAGACTTAAGTAAATGAAGGGTAAAGTGTGAGCTGAAGGACAATATGTAAAAGTAAAGTAAAGATGTTACTTTTGCCCCCAAATTAGAATTCTACACTTGTTTCTACAGGTGTTTTTTTTCCACTCTTCCTTGAGTTTTTAAAAATTATTGGTAAATCAGATGTTCAAATGCAAGTCATGCAGAGGGCACTACAATAACATGTTTATTTATGCATGAAAATACCCGGTTTTCTGTTATCTTTGCACCAGTGTTGTATTGTGTGCAAGTAATTCCCCACACCCTGAACCCCTTCTGTAAGCAATTGCTTTACTCCCTGGTAAAAATTTATCTACACTTTAAATGTTAATTTATTTTAAGGGAGAAGGTGAATTTAAAGCACAGCACCTTTTCTGCATAATTCCATGTATAGATTACCTCTCTCCCGTTTATCATAGTCCATTTTGGAAGTTAGTATTGAATAATAATGTGTAAACAAAGCCCTAATTAATGTGTCATTCATTAGGTTGTATCCCTTCCTCTCCCTTAGAGAAGAGAGGATAGAGTAGGCATTGGTGCATCATCAGAGTGTACATTGATGCTTTCCTCTAATGTCCACGTTGTGAAGGGGACAGAATGTCTCCTTTATTTGAATACAGATGGATTTAACTAGAACTGGGAAACAGATATTCTTCTACTTTTTCCCCATACATCCAAGAAGTTTTGCTTCTGAATCATGAAGTACCATGCTCTGATGTTTAGAACTGGTTATTGCTCTTACCATTTTTCAGCTGCAGATTTTCCTAGGCTAGTTGGAGCAGAGTAATTTTGAACCAATTTCAGTCGTCTCTATTTTCTGTTACTGGGGATGTATTTGGATAAAAGTAATGCACATGAACTATGTAGGGGATTTTTTTTTCCTATCTTTTTTGTTTTAAGTAATTACTTAAACTGTGAGGCAGTTGTTTTCCTTATGAAAACAGTTCTTCTTCCATAGATGCTCTTGGCAAGAGGAACTATACAGTAAAGGAGTTAATCTTCTTCCTCATAACTCAAGTTATGGAGCTGTGATCAGCCTCCAGTATAGTGGAGTCCACTTGTTCTCAAACTGTTGGTTATAGTATATTGGGAGTTGGCAAAGCCACAGCTCCTGGTTTGCAGTAGATACAGAATGATATTCACCAGTGATTTCAGTGGAAGTAGTTCACAGCAATCTGGTCTCTAATTGAACTCTATTGATTAATTCAAGGTGCGAGCTACTACTTTAATGTATTTATTTCAGTAATATTATTTTTGCTTTGGTAGTTCTCAGAAGCTCCAAGTATAGTTAATCCAGTTAAGTGTTGAGCATGCATAAATGTTTCAGTGGAAAGGGGCACAAAGCAGGAGAGAGGAGGCATTGGTGCTGCCTCACAGGTAGGCCACTGAAAGCACAGAATTAACCTTCCCGGGTTCCTTGGGAACCCTGTTGTACACACCATGAGGAATTACATCCGTGTTTCTTGTGGATCTAATCTGGTGTAAAACTGCAAAGCTAGCTTGTTGTATGTGTCGTGTTGAAGTAAATGGAAATGAGAAGGGATTTCTTTACTGGCAATTTTCCCCTTTAATTTTATGTTTTAATTTAGACAAATAGCCGAGAATAGGAGATGAAAACGAAATTCAGACATATGTGCTTCTCCACTCCCCTCTTCCTCTGAAATTGTGTTGAGATTGCTTCTTGTCGAGGTAGGAACTGAAAGACAGCTGTGGACAGAAGAACTCAGTAACTTTTTTTTTTAATATTGGCCAGAAAGCCTTTAATAATCTTATTAATCCCAGTGGCATCAAGCCTTCATGGCAGTGTGGATTCATTGTTAATCACTTCTATCCTAAAATATTTCTGCTGTAAAGAACAGTTATTATTCTGTGTTATGTTGTGGTAGTCTGTACTGAAGTTTTCTGAGCCTTTTGGACTATTGAACATGATTTGTTGGTATAGCCCTGTGAGTGCACGGTGCTGGGGAAGCAAGTCTCTAAGAACTTGAGCTCCTAAGCGGGCAGATAGAGAAGTAACAGTTCTTTCATAGACTTTCTCTGCCTTTGAAGTGAAGATGTGAATGGTGGAAATTTCTTTATCATTAGCGGGTTTGGGGCACTGTCGTTTTTTAGTCATTGAGCATGTGGATCAAAGAATGAAATGAAGTAGTTCTCACGGCTGGAAGATGAAGACTGGACTCTGCAACAGCTGTGGCTCCTGGAGTCATTTCCTGCTGCCCGACGCGTGCTCTGTATTAGAAGATGACAGCACTGGGCAAACTTGACTCATGAGCTAAAAAAATCTAAGGTCATCCTGGCATAGGCTTTTTGCACTTGTGGTGGGAAGAAAAGTTTTGTGGAGCTTTGACATAATTACTGACAAACTTAGTACTGGAATGGCTGGACCTGTTTTATTGGGGCCATGTTGCTTGTTTTGAAGTGATTGGTGTGAGCCAGAAATAGCCCAGTGTAATAGTTCCTTGCCCGCCTTTGCGCGGTGCCACCGTGGGGCTGTGGGCTCACGGGGGGGACAGTGTCCTGACAAGGTGGCTGCATCTGCTTCCCGTAGGTGAGCACACCAGATGACTTGTGTGGAGCCCTACCTGGCAAAGACAAAATCCACACATAGCACAAGATGCTGGAAGCATCTAAAATCCTAGATGTGATTTCTAAATTACTTATCATTCATGTGCAGTCAAGGTCAGGGAAGAGGTGGAAAGATGAACGTGCAGGATTCAAATTTCAGGACTACCTGCTAAGCCTCCAAAAACACAGGTATAAATTAATTTTTTTTTCTCAGATACTCAGTAGCCTTTATAAGGTGAATGATACCATTTTGGTTTGCCTATAATTGTTCAGTTGATACATGGCACTTGATGTAAAACTTAAAGTGCGTTTGGAGAGAGGCCAGTCATATTTCAAGAATTGTTCCTTTCCTCATCTCTGGATTTAGACTTTGTTGTGGGAATTCAGGCTCAAGGTGGTCATTCTTTCTACTTGTTACTTTGAATTTTATTTTTTGAGTGCAGAGGACTTTTGATCCCTCGGCTGATTGTTTAGCTTTTTTGGCCATAAATCACTAAAAGAAAAGGAGAGGGAGGTTGTGTTTTGCAGCTATTGCTGCTCTCACCAGCCTGTTCAAACCAATTGTTTGCAATGGTGACAGCAGCTTCGTCATAAACAGTAAAGCTGACTTGTGCTAATGTGGCCATGCATTTGTTAGGCTTTGGAGACTGATGGCGTAGCTTGGACTCTAATCATATCTGGTTGTCAAGAGAAAGCTCTATCTGATTTCTGCGCCTGATCAGTCACTGACTGATATGACAGCCCATGTGTCCGAAGTGTTGAGCAGCAGGTAAGTGCTGACACTTTGATTGGACAGGCCACAGTTTGGGGATTGACAGCAATGTCTGCAATGACGTTGGAAGAGCAGCCAAGAATTTACTTTCAGTGGACAAATGGGATTAGTTACTATGTTTAGCTGACATTAAGCTATAAATTATCTGAAAGGTGGAAAGAGATTCCACTCAGAGTTCATGTAGAATTTCCATTTACTGATCTGGTTGCACTGGGTCTGAATGTCTACAAGGGTCTTCCTGTACCATGTTGTGTATGTTTTTGATGGATGTTCTTATTACTTAATTTGCTACACCATTCAAAGAACCCAGTTAGAAATTAGGTCTGGTTAGCTGATGTGCTGTGTAAAGCCATAAGTTCAAGCCATGAGGAGCTTACATTGTAGTACCCGTGTTCTGAAAGCAGTTGGGTATTTCCTTAAAATGGGTCTGATAAGTGTTTGAGAGTGGTGGGGTTTCTGTTCATCAATAATTTCATGTTTAATAGCTGTTTAATTTAATTCTTCTGTTTTTAAGGTACTGGCAGCCACACATTACAATAATTCTTAGTTTCTTTTCAGAAGTGGAAAACAGTCTTCATTGCTCCACTCTCTCTTGAGAAGCTGCATGGCCATTGGTGCTGTGTAGGCCTCTTTGGTGTTAATACCTGCTTGCAAGAAGTCCTTAGCACTGAGTCACTCTTTATCTGTTAGTGGAATTGGCAGCCTCAACAGTTCTCAGCTTGAGTTTTAGGGGTTTTTATTCCAAATATTCAGCCTCCTTCCTCATCAAAAACTCATTATCAATTCTTTTAAGATAAAGTATGTAAAGCAAGTATAGCAGAGCTAACAGCTTGTAGGTGTCACAAGAGCTGACTTTCAGGGAGATGTTTATCACAGTCCCTAGATGACAGCAGCTTTCTTTGTCAGGTCATAGACTTTTGCCTCTTAATTCACCTTTAGGAAATAATTCACAAGTGTAGTGGTGTTTTTTTGTTTGTTTTGTTTTGTTTTTTTTATTTCTCTAATAGTTTATTGACTGAGGAAACTTAATCAAATAAAATATAAAGTTTGCTGCTATTGCTTTTTAAATTTTATTTATTTATAATCAGCTCTGATAGAAAATAAAGGGAAGATATTTCAGTTTCTGAAGAATAGGCAGTATGTATAAAATAAATGTTAACTTTAATAAAAAAAAGGTGTTTTTTAAATTCATCTACTGCTGTTCATGGCAGGAAGCAGAGTGATATGGTACATTAAAATGTCACACAAATTTTGCTCTAGGCTGCTATGTATGGCTACTTTGCCAATTGTCTAGTAATTGTGCAGCCAGAATTCCTGTTTGAAGTGAACCTGGGGAGAAGGGATTCAGTGTGCTGCACTGCAAGCTTTCCTGGCTGTCCTTTTGCCTCGCAAAGGTTTTGCAGCTGAAAAAGGACAAGTTTTGACAGTCACTGTCTTAGAACTGCCAACTGCTTTGCACATGTGGTGATGTTGGGGTGGCTGGGCAGCTGGTTTTCTCTTAGGGTGTTCTCTTTTGTGGCAGCTTTTCCCCTGTAGCGCTTTCTCTTACTATGTAAGGATGCCCCTTGGTGTGAGTGAGGATCCTTGAGGGGAAGTCCCCTGGGGCACTGAGTACCAGCGAGAGGAAAAGAGGCAGTTTGTGCTTGCAGTGCACAGGTGGCACTTCCTCCCTCTGTGCTTTTTGCTGTTCCTGTACTGATAGTGCTGTAAAAACTTTCTTCAGAGTCTCTTAATGAACTAATTTTAAAATTGGCATGTTTCGGGGCACAATAATTGTAATTCTGGTGTTGATATACCAGATTTTATAGAGACTTTTTATACATTGTTTGATTAACGTGGCATTCAAAGCACTCTGAATTGTTATGAAAGATTGGACTCTTTCATTCAGTTCCTTTCAGTTATTGGTTATCTCAATCTTCAGTTATTCAGACAGACTAGAAATTAGAAATGGCCAGCATGTGTATTCCCTTCATATCTTTTCTGTGCAGAACCTAGTGATTACATCTATAGAGAGGTAAAATCTCAGATCCCAGAGCTTGGCTTTATGCATCTCCACAGGTTTAAAACAGTATTTGCTTTCAAGCCTCAAGTGAAGATTGCCATGAATAGGAGAATGGAAGGCTAGACTAATTGCTCACACTCCCGAGCTGGTTGTGTGCAGGTGTTAGCTGTATCTTGGGTTTTCAATACTTTGATTTGGTGACTTATTTCTTGAAGTTGACTTCAGTTTCCACATGAGATGCTTTCAGTTACTGTTATTTGTCTTAGTTCCACATGTAACTTGCCATCTATCATAAGGATGCTAAGAATATGCTGCAGTCCATTAGCTATTTGAGTTTTGCATCTATGTTCCTTTCCCAGTTGGTGATGTCTTCTGTTTCCTTTGAGAGAAGTTGATATTGCTAAATTTATTTTACAAAAACAGGAGTGAGAACCCTTCACTCTGAGGTAATGTTTCACCAACAACATGAACCAGACTTCATCATCATTTCTTTCTTTTTTTTTTTAAACTCTAGCACTCAATCACTACTGTGTAAGAATAATAATTTATGCAAATGCGGTCGTTTCATGCATGGCCATTGAAAAGGACTCTGCAATTTAGACAATTGCAGGTGTAACAGGCAAGTGTTTTAGCTGGGTCAGGGTTTTTTTTTGGCAAACGTTTTTCACTTAGACTAAAAGCCTTGTGGATATTATCTTGAGGCAGTAGATGAGAATGTGTAAGTGGTAGATTAATGCTCCGTTTTGTTCCTCTCCTTAAGGATCGTTTGCTATTTTTGTTTGTTTTGTTTTAAATGGATGAAGGCTTCCCCATGCACTTCCAGTTTCACCCACTACCTCGAGCTGGCAGTAAATAGCCTGCAAAAATGTCATTTGCTGGGGTATTGTTTTTCTGTTTATTGGAGGTGACATGAGCAGTGGGGCAGCGGCAAAGAGGCCGTGTTGCCATTGCTAAATATACATCCCTGACAGTCTGATAATAGGTTCCAGGAAGTTCAGTGGAAAATTAAAACAAAGCAACATTTATAGCTGATTGAACTTGAAAAGCAGTTTTCATGTTGAATGGCAAATATGTGGACTTCAGCATTCCAGGAGACTGATGCAGCTCCACTGGATGGGCCTGACCTTGTGTGCAGAATGGACTGTGGACACAGCAGCAGGCAGAATGGCTTCATCTATAGAGGACTTCATGGGGAGGAAAAATTTGCTATCGTGCACAGAAATAGTTCTCACATACGCCTATATTTATACAGTGTCCACAGGTCTGAATAACATCTTTCGTATGAGAGTTTTGCAGCCTGTTAGCACTGCAAGAATGTCTGGTACTGGGACCGTCTTTGTCCCTGCCAAAGTGCTAAAAATACCCTGCCATCTAGCCCCTTTCTGAAGGTGTAAGCAGAGTTTGCTTTGCTTTGCTTTGTAAAGTAAGGCAAACTTTACAGATTATATTCTTGGTGGTAGTAGGAGAGTCTGAGTGTAGAGGGCTCTGTTTTCAGTGTCTTACCCTCTGTGTTTAGAAGACTCCCCCCCTCAACCCTAAAAACCTAGAAAACAAACAGCTTAGAAGCTGTTTAATGTGTAATAGTTTTTTGTGATTTTGGGTTTATAAAGACCAATCACTTCTAAAAATGAAACTTGGTAGGTAGAAGAAAACTAGTTGCTTGCTCAGAACTTTGTGTCAACTAAATTACTAGAATCACAGCTTTCACTGCTCAAAAAGCAAATCACAAGTTGGGTGGCTGTTTTTCACTGAAACCCATCTTCTAAAAGAGATTTCATGCAGACTGCCTTGTTTAAGAGAACCCAGAAATGGATTTGTTTTCTTTTTTGAGTGAGCTGCTACAGTTTTTGAGTATGTATCTCAGATTGGATTAGAGTAAATGTGAAAAGACAACTAATGACTAATGATGCTCATTTGGTCACAAGAGTATAAGGTCTACTACTGTGTTTCTTTTGGCTGGTACTCTGCCTTAGAGTCTGCACATACAGTATTAAGGGTGTGGATAGATGAAAACACATCAAGTGCTTTAGCCTTTTGTGGTCTTAGCAGTTTGGTGGATGTTACTTGGCTGTTGCACTAACCATAATTGTGTTTGAGGGTAGCTTCATATGAACTTTAAACCTTCAGTCCTGGGGGCAGATATTTCATTATTCAATGTTAAATTTAATAACAGTTTTTTAATCATGAGATTGAGAGTTCTGTTTTGCAGGGTTTTAAGTATCAGACTCAATATAGTTCAGTTTTTAAATCAGCCAATCTGGAGTTAAAAACTGTTAAATATTTATGTGGCTATATTGGCTATCTGATTCCTTGTCCTGAAGAACATATTCAAGAGCCTGCTTGTACATGAGTGTGCGTTTCAAATGGAGAATGTTCCACCCATTCCAAAAGAGAATGGACTGCTGCACAAAATCCTTCCTCAAGCCTCTGGACTGGTTTTAGCTGCATGGCTTGTAGCACACCTTTACCTTTTAAATGGTACATTTAATGGGACTTGAGTTCTTTGAACGCTGAGTGCTAGTGGAGTATGAAACCTGTGCAGCTTGTGGAATCTTGAATTTTATTCCTTTGTCCTTTCCTTAAAAACAGACAAACAAGCAAAAATCTCCCCAAACCAAACAAGACAAACAGATGTAAGAGCGTAAGCTATGTAATTCCTTGCTGCCAGATATTTCTCATGTGAAAGAACAGCAGATTGTTTACGAATACAGAAAATGTCAACTCCATCTCTCTCTGCACTGCTCTGCCTCTGGAAGGGTTGGACGTGCAGTTAATGGATCCCTTTCCATCTGCTCAGCCGCGTGTGATGTGGCTTCACTTGAAGTCTGTGTGCTGGCTTTTAGTTTATAAACTTGGATAAACTGGCACCGTTCCCTCACATCACTTAAATGTTAGTGTAACAAGAGTTCAAGACTTTTTCCTCTGCCATATTTAATGCAAGGGTCCTCTCCCATTCTGTCAGTTGTGAGCTGCTTGCTTCCAAGCAGCTGTACTGTTTCCAGCTCTGCGCTGTATCCACGCTGAGTTTTTGAGGCTGCTGTTGTGCCTGGAGCTGTTTAAAGCATGTGACAGGCCTATACTCCGGTTCAGCCTGATCTCTGACTTTTTTTTAGAGGGTCTAGAGTTTTTCAGTGAAGGGGGAGAATACTGCTGACTCAACTTCCCCCTTTTCCATCTAACGTTTTTCCCAGCGAGTCTCCAGGATGCAGCTGTTGGACTGACTTGTAGCTTCTGTGGTGCTCTGAATTAACTGAGCTGTAAAAGGCTGCTCCTTTTTCTCCACTTCACTACATCTAAATTTGCAGTAGACCAAGACTGACTTCTGGAATTTTTGTGCTAATGATTGTGGTTGATATTCTTAGATGTCAGTGGAGAAGCCATGACCCTGACTTTGGGGTATTTGCTGGTGCTGTGATGAAATGCAGCACTTTCAGAAAATCAGTTTGTTTAGTTCTATCAGCCCATTTTTGTGTTTTGGTTTCACACAAACACTTAGGCTTTCTCTCCATTTTTAAGAACTCCTTCTGCTTGTAATCATTCTTGCCCAGAATAAAGTAGGCCAAATCTGTTGGAGTCTGACATCCTTTTTAACCTCAGTGCAATGAGTTACCCTTTCAGATACCCCTGCTGCTCTCATCATCTCTGAACACAGTTCATTTTGGCTGTTAGTTCTACAAACTCATTTAAAATGAGTAATCTGTTATGAGTAACGAGGTGTGTGCTTTTATGTGAAAGAAAATAAATCGGCTGCTGTGCAAGCCTTTCAAATTCCTGAGTGTGCTTGGAGGTGTTGGTTACAGGAGAAGCAGATAGCAAGTGAAAACCACTCGGCCAGGCTCAGCTGCTCAAAGTGTTTGTGGTGTTGTGTGTTTATTTATGAGCCTGTCTTTGCTGGGGATTCGCTGCCCTGTATCCTGGTGGGGAAGACTCCCAGGCAGAATGAGGAAGCCCTCATTAATCTTCATGCTCTTGTTTAGAATTTCTTGCACTGCCTGCTGCAGCTCCTGTTGGAGCGGGGACTGGCCTCTCGCAGTGAATTGAAATGGCTAAGATTAATATTAATCCCTTTAATACTGCAGCTCATGATATAGTCATTAGGTGACTTGGAACTAATCCTGCCCACCTAACTAGTGTGATTTATTAAATACACATGGAGGATTTAGTGTGAATACAGCTTGGTGGAATAGGCATCAAATAAATACCGCTGTGTATCTCTGTTAATGCTGGCAGATCGGGACACAATTACAGGACGGGCTGGGAAGAAACAGGAGCAGAAGGGATACTTGTCATATGGTTCAATGGAGTTTACCTTTTTTGGATTAGTAGTAATGATTTTCTAGCAGGACACAGCGTGTGCCAAGAGGTAACCACATCCTAAATGGCGCTTAAAAAATAGAATTAAGAGATTGGGGGAAGCATGAGTACATTTATACACTTCATTCTACAGCAGAAACTGCTCAGTGTCCTTGCTGTACTGTGAGGAGACAGCAGACCCTCTGGTTGCCTGCTCTGATCCTCACAGTGTGGTGTGCCAGTTAACATCCCATCTGCAAAAGTCAAGGTACAGAATAGGAAGACGGTTAATTAGTACTAAACTAATGAGCATTAACCTGCTATTTTAATAATAACAGAGTCTCCTGTTACAATGATTTGGAAAAATAGCTGCCTTTTTTCTTGATGTGCATGGTAGAGAACTCTGGAATTTTTTGATGGGTTATTTACTGGTTTTGTCAAGGTACAGAATAGGAAGACGGTTAATTAGTACTAAACTAATGAGCATTAACCTGCTATTTTAAAAATAACAGTCTCCTGTTACAACGATTTGGAAAAATAGCTGTCTTTTTTCTTGATGTGCATGATAGAGAACTCTGGAGTTTTTTGATGGGTTATTTACTGGTTTTGATTAAGAAAGGATTGTTTAAAGAAACGGAACAGAAAACTGTTCTGGGCAAAGAGTGTCTGTGTATAGCTGAAGAGATGACTTCCTGACATCAGCCGTGGTGAGGTGCCTGTTTTGACATGGTGGGGAAGAGACATCAAAGGTAAAGTGGATCAATTTCTAAATCCTGGAGGGAGAAGATTGTGAGAGTTTAGGAAGTGATCTAAATTCAGTCTGATCACTGCCTGTTAAAGCTGACAGGCTGCTGCATTGTGAGCAGTAAAGGCTTTCTTACTGACCCAAGAAGAAATCTTAACACGAGCTGGAGGGGCCGTGTAAAAGCTGATAAGGAAAAATTAAGATATTTATGCAAAGATTTTTAAACTTTTTAAGCTTGTCATTTGCTTTTTGCACTTTAAACTGTTATAGTTGAGAACGTGAAATGTTAAGCTTTTCTTGAGACTGCTTCTTTTGAGATGCTTTCAGTAGCCTGCTCATGGAGAAAGGATGAAAACGTGCACTGAACACGACTGGACTGGTAGTGTTTCACATAATAGGAAGTAAACTGGGTTGTGGCCAGGTTAATCCTTTCCACAATGTGGTGTGAAAGGGTAAATTTCTTAAGACCAGAGCTGCAAGCTGGAGAGGCAGAACTGGGTATGAGGGACAGAGCTTGCTGAGCTGTACCTGACACAAATTCAGAAGTTATTTATTAGTAGATTTTATTTTTCACTTAAATTTTAAGAAAGAGAAACAGAGTCCTATATCTAAATAGTACTTGAACTGAAGAGGGATTATCTCTGTGGAAGGAGAACTTTAAATTTGTCCTACTGACTTATTTAATATTAATATGAACAGGAAGTTGTATTTGAAGTTGAAATGCTTACTTAGGCAGAGATTTGGAAGATACCTGTTTATTATCACACTATTGCTTAAAAGATTAGTTTTACTGTGCAATGGGGGAGATATTATTGACCAGTTGCTAACTCTGGGCCGGCCTATTGCTCAAAATACTAGTCTGATATATTGGTCATGTTAACCATAATTTCTTCCAACAAGATTTTATTTCTTTCCTGCTGCTCCTGAGCTTTATTAACCATAGTTTTTACTCTTATCTTCTTGTTGTTGTTTTATTTTTGTACCTGACATTTGTTCTGAACTTCAAAGACTTCTGATTTTGGACTGGATCTTTGAGACCTAACCCAATTCTGACCATACTAAGATCTGTGTTGCTGGGACATTAGCCTTTAAAAGGGGATGTATGAGACCTCATGGCATTTTTCTTGCCTTTTGTTACTTGAGATCAGAGTATGAAGTTGTCTGCCACTCTAAGTGTGATTTGTTTTGTTTTGAACCACGTAAGAGAAAGCCAAAATGCTTTATTATGATGGTTGCAAATAATTTTTCAGTAAGATGAGTTAAAATGTCTGGCCTGTTTCAAAGAGTGGATGGGACTCCATTTGCCTGTTCAGTTGTCTTTATCAGTCAATGTGGGAATACAGCTGTGACTTCTCATAAGAGATGCAAGGTCATGCACTAGTTCTTCAGAGACCATATACAATTTCTGATAGAATAAATCTGGTTGTAGCTAAGGAAATTCAAAGTATGCTAAATATGAAGCTTGCTGAAATGTGTCTTTTGGTCTTGTACATTTGGGGTTTTTTGTTGTATTTTGTCATTGGTTCTGAAATAAGATTGCCTGATATAAAATTATAAGATTGTAAAAATAATCACTGCCCTGTTTAATGATTTATCTAATCAATTTACATTGTTTTATTTTATCTAGATTTTGGATTTGACTAATAGTAACAAAACCTTGACTTTCCTTTCTGACTTTGCAGTATATTCTCCCCAGCCTCATCCCAGGTCCCCTCCCTAGCACTGCTATAGCTCTTAGTGGCTAACAGGACAGTGCAAAACATTTGTTTGGAAAACAGTGAGATTACAATATGTATAGAAAAAACAATGTATCTTCTGAAATCTGTTGTACTCTGTGTTGCTGAGTTGGTTGTTATGCTGAAAACATACTAGAAAGGTAAGAAACTGATAGGGCTTACTCCAGGAAATTAAAATTTGAATGTAGAGCAGAGCAAGATATGTAATTGTTGCTTCTAAAAAACTAGTAATGAGGAAGCAGGGAGGTGGTTTTGTTAGCTTGCCTGGTGGCTTTTCATATGTTAGTCAAATTATTTCTAAGGTAGTTGCTTAACTCAGAAAATTTTATCTTAGATAGGCTGCGGTTGTGGTTTCTGTGAGTCTGTGAAAAGTGCTTTATTTCCTCCTAGTTACTTGCTGTCCAGATAGTCACATTTGTATACGCTGATGCTTGCAGGAGCTGTTTAGAACATGGTGAAGCCAAAGGTGGTTGTGGTTTTTCTGTGACATGCAGCCTTGGCTCTGCAAAGGGTGACAGCCTGGCTTGGTGACTGGGGGTGGCCTGTTGGTGCAGCTAGGGCAGATGGAACTCGTGGCTGAGTTCTGCTGGGATGCTGTCATACCTCAGCTTGTGTAGTCACAAGCAAAACTGACAGTCTGATATTTCTTCAGTGCCCCTCACCAGTGACTTTCTAGAGTAAATAAATGCCTGTGAATTCGGTTAATAAACTATGTATAGCATATAAATAAAAGGATTTAGTATCGAGCAAAGTCTAAATATACAGATTTTTATTTTAATAGTCTGAACAACTCGGCTCTTTTATAAGCAAGGCAACTGCTTACACTTCAAAAGAGGACTTGAAAACATAAGGAACTGCTTCCCCTGAGATGATAGTTATTGAAGGAGGAAAATGTTAAGATGGTACAAAAGTTTTAAAGTTAGCTTAATCTTCCCCTTTGTAAGAGGTACCTTTCAGTGCTTGAAATTCCTGAAATTAAAAGAACTACACCCCAAATCAAGCACACTTTAGGAGCTTTCCCAGATGGCAAAACTAATAATCAATATTCGTATCTTGAATTATGGGCTAGTTTCTAATCTCTTCTGAGGTCTGTCTTCCCAGGCAGCCACACCCATCATCATTTATGCATGTAAGTGAAAGAATAAAGTCTGCAGAGTCAAATATGCTGTTAAGTAATTTGCTCCCTCCCCTTCTCATATTGTATGAAGTATCTTAAAAAGAATAGCTGAATAACCTCCCCAGTCCCTTTCTCATTTTGATAGCCTCAAGCATTGGCAGCCATAAGATCTTTGATAATAAATTTTAGAGTCATTTAAAATAGTTTGAACTTTGTATTGTTGAGGTTTCATTTTTTTTTAGGTAAAGCCCAAGTATAGAAATCCTTATCAGAAAACTAAGTCCCTGGTAATTACAGGATTCTCTTTGGAGCTGAGCCCTTATGAAAAATGTTTCAGTAGCATAGCTGTCAAGGTAGGATTGTAGGAATCTCAGAATGGTTGGAAGGGACCTCTGGATGTCATCTAGTCCAACTCCCAGGCTTAAGCAGGGCCACCCAGAGCTGGTTGTTCAGAACCATGTCTTTTTAATATCTCCAGGGATGGGGGACTGCACAACATATTTAGAATTATTCCAAGTTACCCACCCACACCCCAGAATCTGAAATTCTTCCACTATGTCGTGGTTATAATCAAATTTGTGATTGGCACTTAGTGGTCTTTTAAGGGGTATATTTTCCATGGTGTGTGTAACTTTTTTAAAAAAAATATTTATCTTTATATCAGTTTATTAATCAATATCTTAGCAACATCCAATACAGAACAATGCCAGATTCTAGAAGGCCCTTTTCTCTGAGACAGAGAAGAATGAGTCATTAGGGTGTATAGCTCATGACAGTTCTGTAATCTTTGAAATGCAAAGATTAGGTGCAAATATATATTGCTTGTGTGAGTGTTGTGGTAGATAGCTGGAACAGAAAGCATAAGTCACTCAATTTGTGTAACAGAATGTAAGTGAACACCTGATTGCAATTCAGCTAAAGAAAATAGACTCACAAAATACTTCTACTTTCATGTGATATGATTTCAGAATGAATTACGTCTGTTTTACTTGAAATCTTGGTGTCATTGGAAGAGGACACTGGAGAAAGAGGGATGTTGGTTGGTTTGTTTGGGGGTTTTTTTTGGGTGTGTGTGTGTTTTTGTTTTTTTTTTTTTTTTGGGGGTGTGTGTTTTTTTTTGGTTTTGTGTTTGGTTTTGTTTTGTTCTGTTTTAAAGTTGATCTGTCCATTAATGAAGAGAATTTGGAGCGTGAAAGTAGGTCCTTAGGTCAGCTGAGAAGTCTGTGTTACAAGTGATTTTAGGGTCTTTTCTAACCTTTCAAGTTAGTTTATGTACTGCAATGGCTGGTGAAAACTGAAGCAGTGATTTACTCTGTTCTGCTCACCGTGCATTCACTAGCTCCTGACAGGGCTGGTGTAGTTAATCAAGGTCTTCCCCACCTGTCTTCTTTTTAAATGTGGACACACAGTAATCCCCTTCTGAAAAGGGCAAAGTTTTCTGTCCTACCTGGCACAGTGCTGGGGATCCTGCAGCTGAGAGTAATCATATGTCTAGTTCTACTTTAGATACTTTGTCTGCCAGCTTTCTGCTTCTCCCTGGGTAGTGTGGTGAAAAGTGCTTTGAGAAGAAAGTGTTAGTGTGTATTTAATCTACTGTTATTTACTGATTATCTGGAGAAGCTGAGTATAAATGCTAGCCTCTCTGTGCCTGTCTTTCAGCATGGATAACACCTCTTGAGATCTTGCCTTTCAGTGAAGAAACATTTTTATTTTTCCTTTTTTAAACACTTACCTGCCATTCTGTACCAGAACAGTCTTCAGCTAGAATAAAAACCCCTGTTACACATACGAATATTGTTGATTTTGTCCATCCAATCTGCCAGACTTGGAAATAATCCCTAAAACACTGACTGCCTCTCCAGTAGAAAGTTCTTGATTTCCTAGTCTTCATACCAATGTAGATAAAAACAGATGCCATTCCCTTTCCTTCCATCTTTCTTTCTGAGCAAGGAGAATAGATCATAGCCTATAATTTCTGAAGCTTAAGAAGTGGTTTTCTAACTGTATTGTGCTTAACTGACTAAAACTTCTGTTAGAATCATCCACCTCATGAAATACTGTGTTCTTTCCACTATTTGCTCCAGAGGATCACAGTTGCTTTACTTATTCCTTCTGCAGTCCACTGCTTTCAAATGCTTTCTTTATCATACATCCCCATAGCTGTAGTCTTGTAAAATATGTGAGTATATTTCATCTGGAAAAGGCTGATGGGGACCTAATTGCAGTCTTCTGTGACCTAAAGGAGAGTCAGAAAAGGTAGAGCCACTTCTTCCCAGATGGGCCGAGAAATCCATAGTCATGAATTTTTAACAGGAGAAGTTACAGTTGGGCATAGGGGGAAATTCTTTCTAGAGTGAGTTCAGTACTGGGGCATGGGAAGAGAGTGGAACCTCCATCCATGGAGACTTCTAAAGTTTGACTGAGCAGGGCCTTGAGCAACCTGATAGAACTCAAAAGCAGTTCTTTGCATGAGCAGGAGGTAGGAGTAGGTGACCTCCAGAGACCTCTTGCAATCCAAACCTTTCTGTGGTTCTGTACTGGATGATTTTGGTAATTCTTCATCTCCATTGTGTTGTTATCTCTGGTGAAGTATGTGCTGCCTGTTTGTTTAAAACCTAATCAGTTGCTCTTTACAGTGAATGTGTGTGCTGGTGTGCACATGGTCGTCCCTGCTCGCCCTGTCGGTTTCTCTTGTTACCTACTCAGAAGGTGCAGATGTCTTCAGCATCAGCTCAGGTGACTTCTGTGCTGACAAGTCTAGTCTTAAACAGCAGAGTGAAGTCTGCTAGACCTATAGGCTTGTCTTTCAGTACGTTTTCAAAAATGTGGGAGCAGGGAAGGGAAGGACTACTTCCTTCCATTTTTATTCCCGCCTCCCCCTCCTTTGCACCTTATCTCTGCTTGAAATGTGAAGTGAATCTGCAGGATTCTGCTGTTCCCTAGAGCATGTCATTACCCATTTGAAGGAACCTAGCAGGTGAAGCCAGTATATAAGGAGCGTTTCTTTTTCTCTGACTCTATCAAATGCACACAGTTGTGGATGTTTGTACTCAGCAGAACCAGTGTGAAATTTAGTCACAGCCACAGCATGTGTTCCAATTTTCCAGGGGAACTTTCTCCCAGCTGTGGGTTAACCCTTTCTCCACTCATCTTTCTGCCTCTCCAGCATTTTGGGAAAATTCAGTGAGCCGTTTCTTTGACCAAGGAAACCTTGAGAGCTGGAAGAAGAATTGCATCTCAAACAGCCATACTGGGGAAAGGAATAAGATTAAGTAAGGTTGGGTGTTGATGGGATGTGTGTAGGAGATCTTTTTTTTAGTTTCTGTAAAACAATTGAGGCACTTGTACTCTTGCAGACTTATTATGCAGTTCCTGCACCCCTCCATTTTTGCCCTATGCCAGTTACAAACCTAAACTGAGTTCAGCTGCTGCCAGTAGTCTGTAGGTGCAGCTTACCTACTGTGAGCAAGCCACAGGGTTACAAAAGGTTCTTACCCCAGCAAAGGTGCATCAGCTTCGGAGTTTGGCCATTCTAATTCCTAGGCTTAAATTGCCTTCTTAAGGGAGACGGTGCCAGTGCTGTATTGACCAGGGCTAAAGGGTGTGCCTTTGTTCCCTTGTTTTTAAGCAGACCGTTGCTCTAAGAGTGAGGTAAGGGAGACGGTGCCAGTGCTGTATTGTATGTTGCTGCCTTTGTTCCCTTGTTTTTAAGCAGACCGTTGCTCTAAGAGTGAGGGAGGATTCCTTTCCTGTTGGTGGAAGAAATCTGCTTGTAGGTTTATTCTTGTTTCAGTTTTGCAAGCACTTGTAACGAGACCTGTTATAATGAGGAATAAATGTGTTCAACTTCATTTCTCTGCATGAGAAAAGCATGAATTATATTTTTGAGCTATCAGTGTATCCTTATGAAGAAAAGATCCTTATAAGAAAGCTTCCCATCAGCATGCTGGTCTAAAATAAACTTGCTAATTTTCCTCTCAAGAGGGAATGTGTATTTCTAGATTTAAAATCTTAGTGTTACTGTGGGTGAACAACCCTAGTCTATAATGTGTGGTAATAACATGATTCCAAATCACACAACAACGTTGAGTTGTACTTTACACCATTCTCTGAAAGAGCATTGTCAGAAGTTGTGGGAAACAATGCATACTTGGTGCTGCCTGTAGTAAGCATGAGGAGATAGAGGGTGAATAAGATACTTAGTTGTAGAGGGAACTTGGTACTTTTTTGCACACTGTCTTCAGCTGCTCTTTCTCTTTGGCCATATTAAGTTATGTTGTGGCTTCTTTTGCCTGCTGCTCTTTTCACTCATTTCTCTGTTTGAATTCTTTTTGAACTGTGATTCAGTCATTCACAGAGCAGGGAAATGACATCTTCAGAGTGCCTGCTGCCAGATCACAGCAGTTTCAATTGGAAACTTAAAAGCTGAAGCAGGTGCTGCAAGCTAGTCTCCCTTTGGTCTGATTCATTGAGTGCCAGCCTTCAGCTGAGGAATGGGGAGGGGAGGAGAATTGATTTTGTGACTAAAATCTTGGACTGATTAATATTTGCAGTGGTTCAAACAGTAGTGTGAAGACTCTATAAATTAACCGAATTTAGTGGAACTTGAGGTGATTGCAGTGCAACTGAGGGAATTGTTCTAGATCTGAAGTTGTGACTCAGGACCAAGGTGCTGTTTGTTTGATGACCTTAATATCTGCAGCAGATGCCATACCTTTTTAAGGGAAGAGAGGAGCAACATGCTCTATTCCTGCTAGTTTTCTGGAAGCCTCTAAATTTGGTAAACTGGGATTTTTTGGTTTTGTGGGTTTTTTTGGGGGGGTTTGTTTTGGTTTAGTTTTTTTGGATTTTTTTTTTTTTTTTATTTGGGGAGGTTGTGGGGATCTTTTTTTGTGTGTTCTGTTTTTATCTTTTTTTTTTATTTTTGGTGGTGGTTTCCCCCCCTCCCCCATTGAGGTCACAGCCTGAGTCTGCAGCTTCTGTTTAGAAGACTGATTTAGAAAATCATGAATGTTTTCTAGGGATAGTTCTGGAATGAGCTCCTGCTTTGTATTTAATTATTGCTGCTGTTAACCAGTAGAAGATATGGGAAAGGGAAAACTCTTCACTCAGTGAATGTTAGAGCTGTTACATTCATAATGTACAATGTCAGAGGTTTGTGGTTTTTTTTTTTTCTGGTAAGAACAAGTCAGAATTGGAATAATTTAAGTAGGAAGAGACCTCTGGAGGTCATCTCTTCCAATCCTCTGCTGAAAGCAGGACCGGCTTGGAAGTGGGGTTGTGTTCAGGGTTAGATGAAGCTGAATTCTGATTATCAACAAGGATGAATCTCCCACAGCTTCTCTGAGCAAACTGTTCTGGTGTTTGACGACTGTTCTTTACAAAATGCCTTTTACAATATCTAATTGGCATTTCCCTTGTTGCAGCTTATGTCCACTGCATTTCATACTCTTCTGCATTCTTCCATCATTTTATATTTCTGTTGGAAGAGACTCTTTTTCCTAGAGGTGTAAGGTAATATAAGAATGAAGAGACTTTAGGGCATGCTTGAAGTAGATTAGAGGCTTTTTCATGTGCTATTTGAGAGAAAAGAGAAAATGCATACTTCTGCTGTTGTTTTTTTCAAGGGCTAGTGTTAATTCAGATACAGTCCTATAAGCTCTGGGGTTTCTTGACCAGTAGCATGTAGCAACAGTAACAGTTGTGGTGTAACAGCAAGCGCTAAGTCTTGAGTAAAATTATCAGTTGAATTTGGATGTTAGGTTCCAAACCTTGATTTAGAAATTGCAGTAGTCTTTCAGTGTAGGTCATTTACTTCTCTGGCTTATCACTCAGCACTGACAGGTGAAAGCAGTGCTAGGAGGAAGAACCCACAGCTGATTAAGAGGTGCCTGTGGAATGAGTTTTGTAATGCTGAATGGGCATGTGTTTTGAAAGGCTTATCTTCAGACAGTGCTTAGTTATTAGCCTTAGCTTTTTGGAAACCTAATTGAGATGTTACAGACCAAGAGCTTTTTGTAGAAGCCTTATATTCTCTTGTCTCAATAGTCTGGAACAGGACTTAGGTGTTTTCAGAGCAAATACTAGCTCATGCATCATTGTTATTGGAGAGCAGTGAAAGAGTTAAAGTGAAACATCAGGTTTGTGTTGATTTTTTTTTTTTCTTTAAACCACCATTAACAGGAATAACTTTTGCTTCTGCTCATCACTGATCCTCTTGTCTGTTGCTTTTTTTAAAAAAAAAAATAAATTCTTTTTAATTCGGTGTGATAAAACATCCGTTATTTGTAAGTTGATTGAGCATAAAGTATTCCATTATAAAATGGTCATCCATCACTGAAGGCTAGGGGCTGCAAAAAACATTAACTGTGCACTTTTGGCTGGCATGTAGCTTCTCTAGAATAATGCAGCTTCTGTGTAAAGTATGCAGCATAAAAAAAAAAATGACTGTTTAGGAAAACAGGTGCTTGCCTTGCTCTCCCAGAGCTTTGGGATTTCATCCCACGTTTTTGGAAGGGCCCTCGAAGTCCTTCTGTTACCTACAGTCACTTTCTGGTTTTAAGCACTGGCCTCAAGCTGAACAAAATGATGCTCTGTGTCAAGTGGTTTAATTCTGACAAAGCTATGAGAATTTACTAGCTGTTTCACTGCTGCTTTTGAAAATGATGGACATTTTCTTTACCTCATTTTTTAGCTCCTCTGAAAGTTAGGTTGACTTTTTTTTTTTATAGTTTCTTAACACTGACACCCAAAAAGTGAGTGGCCAAGCACTGCCAAGTTGTCTCTAGATGTGACTCTAGTATGTTCCTGTTAATTTACTTGATACTTCACAAACTGAATGACTGATTTTCTTTGTGATAGGTTATAAAGATTATTTTGATCTTAACTTGTGTTATACAGTGCTTGTCATGTGTCTGTACCTTCAATGTGAACTTGAAAAATAGCTTTCTTCCCCATAGTCTTAGTTAACTTTTGGTTTTGGGGAAACATGGGATGATGGTGAAAGGCCTAGGGCACAAGTCCTGTGAGGAGCAGCTGAGGCAGCAGGGTTTGTTTAGACTGGAGAACAGGAGGCTGAGGGGAGACCTTATCTCTCTCCCTACAACTACCTGAAAGGAGGTTGTAGCATAGTGGGGCTTGGTCTGTTCTCCCATATAGCAAGTTAAGGGGCAAGAGAGAACAACCTCAGATTGTACTTGGGAGGTTTAGGTTGGATATTAGGAAAAATTTCTTCACTGAAAAGGGTTGCCAAGCACTGCAACAGGCTGCCCAGGGAAGTGGTGGAGCCACCATCCCTGAAGGTATTTAAAAGATACGTAGATGTGATGCCTAGGGACATGGTTTAGTGGTGTCTTGGCAATGCTAGGTTAGCAACTGAACTTGGTGATCCTGAAGCTCTCTTCCAACCACAACAGATTCTATGATAGGGCAGGAAGCCTTTATTGGATTGGTGTTACTGTGAGCTGCTTTTTTGAGATTATTTCCTCATATTCTAATGGCACAGCACTTAAAAAGGCCAAGTGTGTCCCCTTTTCCTAGGAGGAGTTAAAGCAGAGATGAGGTGACTTGCCCAAGAGCATGAGGGGAAGATGGGTGACAGGCTGAGAGCAGACTGATTCACCTATTTGTGATGAAGGACCTTGGTACTATCAGATGCTTAGTTTATTTGTGTATGTGCTTATATCCTGTCGGAGCAAATTCTATATGTCTAGGCTTTAAAATCAAAAGGAAACTCTTTTGTATTTTTAACAAGTCTTGGGAACAAACGCTGTGGCAGTATAATGGTTCCATTCCAGAGGTCAGGGTAGCAGAAATGCTAGGGGTAAGAGGTTAAAGCAGAGTTGTGTCCACTGACCTGTTCAGTGTGTGTTGTGTATTTCAGCTGGGGAGCCAGGCTGCATTGTGCCCTAAGGGAATGAGAGAGGCATTGAAGAGGGCTACATAAATGTGTGAACCCAGGGCTGACTTGAACAAACAGCCCTGTTTATCTGGTTGAGTTGAAGTTTTGTGCTGTGCTGTCACTTTTAGATCACTCTTGCTGGACAGTGAAGTCAATGGTGGCCTTCATAAAATTAGGACAAGATCACTCGAGCTTCTGAAGCACTGTAGCAGCTTCTTCTGTCATGGGCATGTACTAGATCAGAAACATTAGCAATTGACTAAAATAGCTATATTTGTCACTTTCTTAGGGATTGTATCCAGTATTCCTCTTCTAAGGTCTCCTGCTAGTGGCCTGTATACCAGGGAGTTACTCATACAAGCCTGCCCCTCAGGATACTGATTCTGTCATCTTTTAAATGACCACTTCAGAGAAGCGGATGTAACAGGGAGCAGGACCATGATGTTGTTAATGTCAAACCATACTGTACCTGAACCTTTACTTGGTGTTTCCTGTCTTCCCAGCAGAGATATGAGCTGTCGGTATACACGTGGGCTCTTTAAGCTCTGAAAAACTTTGTTTAAATTGAGAATGTTAAGGATGTGAGCAGAAGAATTTTGTCCTGAATTGTAACTGATCATTGGCCAAAGGTGCTGCAGAGGGAGCTTTGACTGAGTCTGGTGCTTCAGAGTATCATGTTGCCTCATGGAATGAGTTGCTTTCATAGGCTACCTTTATTTGGGTGAGTTGTGAAATAGTAGTGTAAGTAGGATTTGTAGCATTGTTTAGACCTTCTGATGGAAATCATGTCAAAATCCTGGACAAGTTTCTGGAACTGGGTAGAGCACAGTATGAAATGCAAACATCCTATAATTCTTCAATATCTATCACATCAGCTTCTTCAGATGCTACAAGTGAAACAAAATCCATTTAACCTTATAGACTGAAAATCTTCTTGCCAAGTTTTCTTGGCCAAAACAATGGTGTAAGAATGTCAGTTATGTACCTCAATAACAAAGATCATCTCTTGCCAGGGGAACAGGTACTTGAGGTTCAACCCCAAATGGCACCGAAGTCTTGTTGCTTGGAAAAGGAATCGTTGTGAACTACTTATAGGATTTTTTTTTTTCTGCTGAAGGTTTATAAATTCTATTTAATGACGTTTAAAGACCCTCTCAGTCAGAATAGGAAACAAAAAATACTTTCCCACTCACCTGTTAACAGACTTTGCTGTTTCCTTTGGAATGGTACTTTGACCCTAGTAATTAATGGGCTTTGTTAATGAAGGCTGAATTACTGCCTTTGTATTCAGATATGGTGAAGTATAATGCTTATGCTCCTGACTGGTAGAGAAAGTGACTGCTTGTGTATTCCTCTTCATTTCTCACAGAGATGATTTTTATTTTTTTAGGCCATTTTGATTCTTCACAGACATTTTATTGTTTCACAGCTGATGCATAATTCCAGGACATGGAAAAATATATTTAATGGAGTTGGGGGCTGCTATAATATTGCTTCCATGATGCCCACCCTAAAATTCATCATATTTGGTGATTACTGAATTTGCAACCGAAGAGACCTGTGAATGTAGTGCAAAAACTGTAAATGACTGTTAAATCTCAGGCTTCTGTTTCCCTTCCCTTACCATCAGCACCTTACATCAGTAGATAACTCTAGCACCTAGCAGTATGCAGAAATTAATTCCTTTCCCCAGTCTGTTCTCAAGAACATAATATTCACTGATTCTCATCATTCTAGGAATTAAGGTGCCTTCTAATGGAGACAGTCTGAATTTCTGCTTTTGTGTGTATACACAAATTACTGATTGCTTCAATTACTGCTGTCGGGGAAAAAGAAAAACAAGAAGTTTCTTGATGTTTTTACTGCTGCAGTGCCTAGGGCAGCAGTTGGATTGTCTGCCACTAGGCCAGTGTCTTCGCCCTTTGCTTCTTTTCTCTTTCCACTCCTGTAGGTTTGAAACTGAAATTCCCATGATGTTTCACACCCTGCTTTCCCCAGGGCTCCCATTTTGCATCTGTGGTAACTTAGTGTGTTCTTGAGCTTTGGACAATTGTGTGTTGTCATTAGCACTTCAGAATTTTACTTTCTCATACTAACATGGCAAAGAACAGTGTCTCCTAGATTAGTTCAGGCTGGATAGGAGAATTTGTGTAAATCATAACAGTAAGCTACATTAAATCTTTGAGAGATTTTTGTCATTAAAAGATTCTCTTTCCTCTTGGGCCATCAGGCTTTTCTTTATTTCATTCTTTGGATTCTGTTTGTCTCACTGATACATCTTAGATTCTCAGGCAACACGAGAAATGTCTCGGCTTGTTTGGGAGTTGTTGTTCTTCAATTTCTTTTTAATTTTTCCCCTTGGCACTCATGGGCTTCCCTTGAGGAAGGGGCAAACAGAATGAGGTAACATCCAGACAGCTAATTGATGATGAAACTGTAATCTCTTTCTTCCACTTCTTAGAACTAGCAACGCTTTCCTTTTCACAACATGGTGAATTTGCAATGAGAGAGCTATTTGTAGCGTGGTAGGCACACAAAGCTGTGGAGAATTACTGTGCCTTAAAATACCAAGGAAGAAGTTTTAATTTCTCCTGGGCTTTTAAAATTGCCTACTTAGTTTGGGCCTGGTACTGTGCAGGATGTGTAAAATAACATAGTGAAGCAAGTCCAGTGACTGAATAGAGTTCTGTAGAGTATCACAACCTAATTGCTCTGCCTTCGACACGTGCCAATTTCTTTTAGAGAGGAAAAAGAGTGCTTAAAGTTGACACACATCAAACTTTTGCTGTCAGTAAGATGGACAGATCAGTCTATCCTCTGGACTTGGCAGCGTGTGGTGCAATTCCCCTTAGGTTTCATTTAGCCTGGTTGGCCTTGTTAGAGTGGCCATGCTCTCTTTCTTGTATTAGGAAGGAACCTTGGGAAACGTGACCCTAATTCACAACAGCAGCAAGATCAATAACTATCAGCGTTTGGTCAAGGGCAGATGAATTTGTCATGGGATGACTGCCTTTTGCTGTGGTTTAGTTTGGTTTAGTAATCTCATTTAGAGTTGAATGTCATTGGATCAGAGGAGTTGCCCATAGGCTCTAAAGTTCAGAGCTGGTGCAGATTCTTTAGAAGAACTGGCTGTTCTCATGGACGTGGTGATTTTCTGTAAGAAATCTTCTGAAACAATTTCAGCTAGTTCTAAAGGGAAACAAAAACTGGAGCTTACCTGCAAGGCCCTGTTGTTATGCGTTTTTTGTTGTTGTTGTTTGGGTCAGTTTGTTTTTTTTTTTTTGTTTTGTAAAGAACAGATGTTTAAGTTCCAGTTAGCTGTGAAATTCATTTCAGTTTGGCTTACTGAAGGCCTTTTTCCTTTTAGGTGTATGGGAAGATTGATTTATTCTCCCTGGAACTTGGTCAGAGCTTTGTGTTAAGTAACTTCCACACATGGGGAAAAAGAAAAACACTTCAGAAAGTGACAGGATCTTAAATCAGTTTTTTTTTTTAGCGCTATTGAGAAGTTCAGTTTTCTGGAGCAGGATTAAATGCCATTAAAATTTGCACTGGCAGTTTAGAGCTTGCATCTGTCTGAAAAAGCCACAAAAGTAGTTGTATATTCTAGAACCTGCAGGAGGCTCAGATCAACTGTATTCCCAATCTCCTTTCCCTGAGAGCAATAAGCCTTTCTGTAGCAGAGATCAAAATTTGTTTAAGTAATTCTGAAGTGGCATATGTGGCTTTACAAACTATGGATCCTGATCTAATCTTTCTCTGGAATGTGCTAGCATAATTAGGTGCTGCTCTAGTGCTCATCCTCTGCTATAACACAGGAGCAAGAGTTTCTAGAAAACAAGGATGGATTAGCATTCAAATTACACTTAGATGGCTATTACTTTTAACACTGGCAATAAACACACTCATGGGAGACCAATTAAAAACAGTAGGCCTTTACAAGGTAGGGTTAATTGATTTATTGCCTTTCATCAGAATAGTGATGTGCTTTCAGATATGTCCTTTTTTTTGTTTTGGAGGAAATACTCTGGGAGGAAATACTCTTGGATTTGTAGCAAGGTCTTCTCCTTGGGACCTTCAGCCTTGTTATACCAAGTTACCCCTCAATTCACTTTTTTCTGGTTTGAAGCAGAGCCTTTTGAACATGACCTCTGACTAGTACATGTCAACCATAGCTCAACAAAAAAGTTTGTCAGTATGCAATTATTCCCATCCCTGCTGTCTCCTTAGTGCTAAGAAATAAGAGCAGAATTAAACAACGTCAACTTTTGGAATATCCCAGCAACCTATTTTTTTTCTGCATGTACCAATCTGTATGACTTGTGTTAAAAGTTCAGGTTAAGCAGTTGTGTCTGTACTTCAGGTCCATCTGGATAGAAACAATGAAAGCTTGCACTTGGTGTAGCTCCATGGTTCCTGTTGGTGGCATTTGTTTGCCTTGTGAATTGTCTTCTCTTCATATTGCTCCCTCTGGAACAGAATACTACAGCTGGATGAAAAGTGTTTGGAATAGCAGCAGAGACACAGCAAGAGTTTTCAGTGTAATTTTGGCTGAAGATACTGTAGCAAGTACCTGCTTATGAAAAAATGCCCAGGGATTTTTAATGGACAGTCAGAACAGCTGAATTTGAAGCATGAACCCCCCAATAACTAGTGGCTAACACAGGTGGGATTGTCAGTGCTCTGGCTTCACTGGTGTATGTAAATCATTCCTATAGGAGACAGTATTTCTGTTGAGTATTCCTCTGATGAGAGGATATCAGCAGTCAAGTGCTCAGTATGCATTCTGTCATCCTTCCCCAAAATAAAAATCTCAGTTCTGAGGGGCATTTGAGATCTTGGCACTACAGAACAATCATTTGTTAAAGTCATGTTTAATGAAAGGGAGATAAACACACGAAGCTGGAGTGTGACAAATGAAAGCATTTGTGCCATTGTAATGAAATTAGGCAAACAGAACAGGCTTGACAGCTCCGGGTTCCCCCTGTCAAACTGCATTTGTAATTCTAGCCTTGCATTCATGTGTGGCTGTGAATGACACTGTCTCCCTCTTGGTGTGGTGGGCCTGGGCCCCTGAGTGACCACTTTGATTCACAGGGAATTAGCTTTGAACAGAGTATGTTTTGCAGGCATATTGAAAAGGATCGCAGTTAATTCTCACTTTTCCTTCGTTGGTTTGACTATCCTTAACTTTGGGCCTGTGTTTGCTTCTATCATATTTAAAGCTTTTGGTAGCTTTTATTATAGTGGAGTATTGATTTCAGAGATGGACAAAGCTTGCTTCCCTGCATCGCCACGGTGAGCTTCTGTGCTGTGTTGTGCCATCCCAGCGGCCTTTTAAAGGAGCCTGCAGTATTCGTGTGTGCTGGAAACGGGGATGTGGCTTCCTGAATCCTCAGCTGCTCCCTAGCTGTCAGAATCCAGTTCTCTTCGTCTATTAAGGGTTGTGATAAGACAATGATATTTTGGGGAACCTGTAGGGACTGTCAGGTGGCTACTCTTTTTGATGACCTCTTACTTATCAAGTTTAGCAGACATTGGCATCATTATTTTCAGGAAGTAGGAGTAGAGATTTCTCTGATCACGTTAGCTGGTAGGTCAGACTATGTAAGTAGAGGTTTTTTCTCTAGATACGTGCTAGGTGTTGCACTGTGTTGCAAGGTCTGGTTTGGAGCTTGCAACAAAAACAAGACCAACCAACCACAAGAACCCCTTGAGGAGAGAGAGAGCAGAGGATTCTTTTCACCTGAAACCTTGACAGTGCCAGGACTGTGCAGACAGAGACATAGCTCAGGAACAAATGCATGTGGATCGTCTAGCTGAGCTTTTTTACACTTGTTACCCTATTTTCATTGGCTGTTACTGAACTGGAGTTAAATGCTGGGCTAAACTACCTACATAGAAGAAGGCAGGGTATGTCTTTCATTGCAGGTGCAGGGTGGCACGTGTTCCAGTTAGTCTGGAGAATTTGTTTTTGGAGTGGTAAAATGTGGGCCTCCTCCACTCATAAGCTCTAGAGCTGCTGAAATTGTAGGTTTGCTGAGGGAGCTAGAACCAACACACACATACTGTTCTGTGACTGGGACCTGGCTGACTCTGTGGAAAGCAGATGGAAGCTCTGCAGATTTTTAGAGGAGTAAATTACTGTAGTTCTGTTTGCTAGGTTTGTAGATCTCTGAATTAACCAACAGATAATCACAGGACTAACTTCAAAGGAATTTCTCCATTCCCTGTGATCTTGCATTTTGATTCAGGTGAGATTAAGCCTGTACTTATTCCAGCAGCTGAAACTTCAGAAGTGTTTTTGAAAATCTGAGGAGTGTGGCTACTCAGTACTTTTACACGGGTTTAAAATGCAAGTACGATTTGATACTTTTTCCTTGTTACTTCTCTCTAGCTGGCTGAGAGAGACTGCAGGGACTTCTCACCCTTGGATGAAAAGACAAAATGCTTCCATGTTTGATGGGTGAGCTAGGAATGAAGTCGGGTAGGCCAGAAAGGCAGCGTTTGCAGGAAGTATCTTTGATGGTGAGCCACGAAGCACTTGCTGGTACCTGAGTTTTCTGTGGCGTAGAATCAGTGAGCTCCTAGACTGGAGTCCTGAAGAGCTGTATTTCTGCTCTGTTGCAGCATTCTCTCCATCTTTGTCTCACCTTTAGAAGAAAAGAGAGTGGCTGTTTGTTGTCCAGTTCAGTATGCAAGCAGGGAATGTAACAGCAGATGCTTGAAGCATTGCTCTTCTCTGAGCTCGTCTGCACTGGAGAGGTGCGTGGGATACGACCAGACAGCCTTTCTGAGCATCAGGGGCCAACAGCTGCTGCATCAGAGGAGTCTAGGTCATGTGGTTTGGGTTCCAGTTGCCTGTCCTGGGGACAAATGATGTTGAAATAACTTGTCATAAACAATTTTTTCTTGTTCATTTGCTCTGATTCGGAACACATAGCCGATCCTGATAGGAGTCACTCAGGAGTGAAGAGTTGAACTGCCAGAGAAAGCAGCTTATGTGAGCATTTTAGAACAGGAATGTGCCAACAGTGTGCTAACAATAAGAAACCTCTTCTGAGGGGGACCTGCTCCTGTACTTCAGGAGAAAGGGGACGCCAGAGGTCTGATGTGGCTTGTTTGCTGAAGTGCCAGAATGGCTGGATGGGATTGCTGAAATGGCAGCTTGGTCCTTCAACATGAATTAGTTGTTTAAATATCTTTATAGATGTGAATCTAAGTGCAAATAATCCATAGGACAAATGAAGGAAAGCACTGTGGTCTGAAAGAAATTCCATCATCATATTAAGATTGCTACCTTGAAAAATTTGCTTTCTGATACACTACTTAAGGTATTCTTTCCCTTCTTCTCAATCTCCATGCGTGGCTTGGGGTTAACTGAGCATTTTTGGGTGTGGCTGATGCTGGTCTCTGTTTCCCTGAAATTTCATTGAAGGGACCTGTGCAAGAGGAATAGGAAGTTGCTTTCCAGTTGGTTCCCAAAGCAGTCCAGGCTCTTCTTGTAAGATTGTATCATGTTTTAATATAATTTTCCTTAAATTTGAGTGAATTAAAAAGGAAAACTGCTTGTAGGAATTCCTAGTGAAATTTTGATCTCCTTGTGGATACTTGTTCCATTTTCCTCTTGTAACACCCTAGTCTGAAGTCATGCTTGCAGGGCTGGTAGGTTTTGGGGTAAGTTTTTTGATTGTTTTACTTTTTCCTCAGAATTGAAAGTAGTTACCTAAGCAGAGAACCGTCTGGTGTTTTTTAGTGGAAACACTGAGAAATGTCTCATGCTAGGAAATACATTTGGAGAAACATCTCTCTGGGCAGTTCTAAGGTAGCTCATTGGTTAAGGTTTCCTCACTTATAATGTCTGAACCTGAATCTGGCAGTGCAAGAACCAGAAAGCTGAAAAATCAGAGCTGCTTTTTTTGGAAAGCTTTTATAAAAGTTCAAGTATGTACTTCCAAACATTCAGTATTTACTTTTATATAGCCTTTGTTTTGGCAAAGGAATTATTGAATTTATAATTGATTTTACTGCCCTTTCTGAGGTTCTTAGATATTTCCAGGAGAGCATAGCATTGCTTTTACAGTTAGGTGCCAAAAAAGATCAAGACTATGTACTGTCTCTTTCATGAAGTTTCAGCTTGCTGAGCAGAACAATCCCCTTTGAAGGCTATGGTTCTACCTTACCAAAGTATTGTGAAAAGAGTGTTATGATGTTCCTACTGTTCTGGGCTCTATTAAACTTGAGCTCTGGTAGTAAATGTAACTGTGGGGTCTGCCTTGCAGTTACTGATCTGAAAGGGCTGGCAGGTTGGTGCTGGAAACTACCACATTTGGTATTTAAGGCTATGAAAACCTTTTGGGAAGAGTTTCTGACCTAACTTCACTGGGCTCAACAGAACTGAGTTAAAAGAAAAGAATTCATCTTTGACTTACCGACCTGTTTGCAAAATTTTTACTCAGTTAAAAACTTCCAAGTATCTTTAATGGCACTTTCAGATGCTGAACTGAGACTTCAGCTTCAAGATAGGGTACAGCAAGAATAAATACAGCATGTGAGGGTTTTTCTGTGCTTCCAATCTCTCTCTTGAAGCAACCCCTGCCACTGAGATGGAGTTCTGCTTTGAAAAGGGAGCTGGTGACCCCTGTAAGTCCTCACTGCCTCCAAGTGCTGCTGATAAGAAGAGCTCACTGTAGTAATAAAGTGAATACTCCTCAGTTGCAGACAATGAATGTGATTGGTGTTTCACTGAGTTTAGGTATTTCAGACAGTAGTTCTTTAGTGGGCAAGCCTTGCACTAAAAACACTCTTTTCTTGTTTAGTATGGGTTTGGGGTGTGGGTTGTTTGTTTTGTTTTGTTTTGTTTTATAACAGAGCATCAGCTGTCCAGTTTGAAAGTTTTACAGCATACACAGTTTCAGAAAGCTTAATGCAAAATGCTGTGTTACTGTAAAAGCTTGAGTCTGAATATCAGCTGGCTAGAGCTGCTGTGTAATCACCAGTATGTGCCCAAGTTAAATCCTAATTATGACAAGTCATTTTGTGATCTGCTCGTAAGTTGGGAATTTCAGTTAGACTGCAGGAGATTCTAATCTTTAACCACATCAAGAATCACAAGTTTAATTGAAAGAAAAAAAGCCCTAAATTCCCCCAGTTTTTGTAAATAAAACATCTGTTTGTTGTCCCAAAAATGGAATGATGGAGAGTGTGGTAACCTGTGCATCCTGTTAGCAAGCTTGTCTTCATCCTCTCATTCTACCTGTGCAGCCACATACATTTGCTAAGTCCCATTTTTTTTTTGTACTAATCAAAGTGTGGCTTTTCTATCCTGGGTCTTGCTGGGTTGAAGAAATCTGGAGGACTCGACAGGATTATGATGGTGCTGACTGTTCTATAGAAAGGCTTTGTTTTGGGCAAGAAGAGTTTGAGTGTTGATCTCTTGTGGTTTTACTATATTTAATGTTGTCCAAGTGCTTGTAACCAGACAAATGTTCTATAAAGGACACTTAAATAAACATTGATGAAAGCATGTCGTATGATCCTCTGCATTTCCATGAGCTGTTGGGAGGTGACACAATTGTAATGTCACACCAGGATATTATCTGACAAATCGGGGGGAGTTTTTCTAAGCCAAAGGGGTTGAATCATCACGTTCCTTTTAACCTATCACAAGTTAGTGGGGTTGGCCTCATTTGAACTGGTGGCTGAAAGGTAAGAGACTGTGTAATGATGCCCAAAGTTCCTTTTTTTTTTTTTAATTGCAGTTTTGCTTTAGTTACCAGCAAAATTATTGGACTTTGGTTTTAACTATTTAAACCAAAACCCTCTGCATTATTCTTCTCCCTTTTCTTCCTTATCTTAATTTGTCCCAGTTACCTTAGCATGCTTTCTGATAGGTTTTTTACTTTGATACTTAAGGTTTTTTTCACTAGGAGCTGTGAAAAATGGAATTTAACTGATCTTAAATTCAGGAGAAATTATTTATTTGTTTTTTAAAGTAAAATAATAGAGTTATGTTGGTAGATATAAAAATACCAGCTTGTGTAAGGATTCAGGAATTATGGGATTTTTTTCTCCCCCACCTCAAAGAAGCTCATATGACAGATAAGTGCAATGTTGGATCATCAAGAATGTATATGCCAGTGTTCCTGTGATGCTGATAGCCATTAGACTTATTAATTTTTTTTAGAAATAAAATGTAACTTTCAGCAAGGTGAGCCAAATGTTTTTATTTAACCATTTCTGGTCTCAGGATTATCCAAGTTACTTTCAATTCCCTCTTCTTTATCTGTGTATGCTGGCTATAATGTGGTTGCTTTATTCACCTGCTTTTTAATGCTTTTTCTCCTAAGCCCTCCTCAGGACTCCTCTTACCTCCATTCCTTGTGTTAGGTTTTTGGTTTTTTTGCTTATTTGTTTCGGGTTTTGTTGTGTTTTGGAGGTTTGTTTTTTTTTGTAACTTTCCCTAGCTATTCTTTTCTGTATTTCCTTTTCATTCCTAAAGCTGCCATTGATCATCTTGAAGACTTTAGGAAGCTCATTAGTTGTTCTTTCTCCAGTTCAAGAGCTTAGTGCACATGCCTTCCTGTGTTGGCAGCTTTGGAGAGGATACTTGCTGTACAAAGCAGCAAGCAGAGTGCCCTTCTTTGGTTGAGGTGCCTTTATAGGTATTCTGAGTAAAAGACAGAAGAGATTTTAAATCTGTTTGCCTTGTGGGTTTTTCCTGTCCTTGCCAAGCAAACTTATAGTTTTACAGAAAAGTAATTTGTCATCAGGCAAAGTGCTGCAAGAGATCCAACCAACCTACTTGTACATTTGTACTATGCATGTAATTAGCATGAGGCTGTATGTGTAGCAGGATGTTGGGGAAGAGGTGGAAGGTGGGGCAGGGTCCTTATATAGTTTGTGTGATCACACAGTTCCAGCAATACTAGGAAAATGCAACCATATCTGCCAATGAAGTAAAGTGTGAATTTAGGCAGCAGTGGTTCTCTGGTGTTTGTTGAGTGTTCTTGCAATAGGATTTGTTTCAGAAGGCTGTTTTGAAGGTCATAAAGTGAACTTCAGAAATCATTGCTTTTAAAAGTCTATACAAAGGTATATACTGTGTATATGTGTGTGTGTATGTATGTGTAGATATAAGCAACCCTCACCTTCCCACCAGTCTCCTGAAACTGAGCTATTAGAGGCTTCTTTCCTCTGAGATTAAGCTTGCTGTAGTTTCTTAAAGAAAAAACATCCCAATGAATCAAGTCTAATTTAATGTCTCTTTACAATTATTTTTATTTTAACAGAGCTATCTGAAATTGAACCCAATGTCTTTCTTCGGCCTTTCCTGGAAGTAATCCGTTCTGAAGACACTACAGGCCCCATAACTGGACTGGCTCTCACCTCTGTGAATAAGTTCCTCTCATATGCACTAATAGGTATGTTCTGTGGCTTCCTGGGGTTCAGCAAAATGCCAACCAAATGCATCTCCTTGAGATGTGTCTCTGACCAGGATACACACTTGCACTCTTAATGAGGAGATTGGGGGAAAAATTGTCATTAATGCTGGGGAAACGGGCATCTGCAGTTCTGTCCTGGTGTACCTGCTGGTCGTTGATAGCACTACAGCAAGGGCTGGAAATGGAGCCAGAGCTTCTCATCTGCCCTGACTACTGCGTGTCCTCATGGCCTGCTGCTGGACTCTGCTGTCACCACCTGCTTTTTAATGCAATCTGAGCAAAACGGCCAGGGAGGGGAGAACACCAGCTTGGATTACCATGTTGTAATATACAGAAACACACTGGAAGTTATTTAATTTTGTGAGCTAATACTCTGCTCTAGAGCGAGGATGGTTTTTTGCCCGGTCCCAGACCCTGTCCAGTGGTGTGCCAGTACTCTTCACTTAGCAGAGCTGTCAGGGCAGAGACAGTTGTGCTGCTGCCTAGACTTTCAAATGTGTGCATTCTCCTTTATATTTGTGAAAGGTCTGTGTGGTCAGTTCCCATGGCTCAGCTGGCTTGTGGTAGTAACTCATTAGCTGATTTTCTCTCTGCCTTCAGCGTGTCATCCTGTTGCTAGTGGTGCTTGATTTTTCTGCATAAATTCTGTTAGTACTTCAGTACCTATGTGAATTACAAAACTTGTTATCTATGTTTGTTTATATGTAGTCTCACTTGGAGAAAATTATTTTAGTGGTCTTCCTGTCTCTGAAGCTCAGATTTCTCACTTCTTTTCCTCCTTTACATTTTAAGTGAACACTGATGAATTTTTGGTACTTGTTTTAAGTATTTTGTTCTTTGGAGCTAGCATGAGGGAAGTTGGGGAAAGAAAAGGCTTGATGTAGATGCACACAGCTTTTGCAGGAAAGACCCAAAATTAAAATGAGCAAAACCAGGGACTTGT
>NW_008625344.1:28531-47340 GCF_000691845.1 Merops nubicus | reverse complement strand
AAAATTAAAAAATCAAGGTTTTGATGGAAATATAGTATATCAAGACATCAGTTAGTGGGCAGTATTTGGTATAATTAAGGGGCAAAAAAAAACCCAAAGAAAAATGATTGCAATATCGATGCCACTTCATAGGACAATAAAGAAATCTTAATAAATAAGCCCATAAAACGTGTCCCTCTGAAGGACCGAGTAATAATGCAAAATATGTTTGTTTCAACAGAGAATGAGGGATGGACTGCTTCTTCTGGGCTTTCCTGGTCTGGGTGGGATCAGAACATCACACTGATATCACATGCCCAGGCAAGTGCCTGCCGAGGCAACTGACTACAAATACTTGATTTGAGGCAGGAACAGGAAAAAATTGATTAAGAATTCGTAGCCTTTCTCTAGCTCTAGTTGTTATTTAGGCTATTGCTCAGGTCACTCCAGCAAGGGCACATGCTTGTGACTGTTGGTGAGTGTGTCTTTGTAGCAGACAGTGGAAAAGACCCTCTGCCTGGCTTTGTTGTGGAGCAGAACCTGTAATCTTAGACCTCTGCTGCTGCTTCAGGTGACATTCACAGCGGCCTTGTCCTTTGTGCTGTTCCAGATACCAGTGAGGCTGGGATTAGTGGTGCTGACTGAACATCTGGCTACGGCCCTGTCGTTAAATTAAAGCTTTTTGGTCATATGTTTCTCTTTGTAATATGACTAAAGGTGGTCTAATGACTGTTTGCCTAAAGATAGGAGAAGCTTAGAATCGTGCTTCCTTAATGCACAAATATTCCAAACGGCACAGGACAAAGGTGGATGGACTCTGCCATAACCACAGTGGGGAAATGTCAGTGAGCTGGTGTTTGTGATGCATTTTGGGGCTGTGTAATTGATGAGGGAAACCAGCACTTTTGAAACAGTTGTCATTGGCTGTGTCTCTTCTGTGAGTGGGTGGCTTTTGCTGCACACATTGGGTCGAAACCAGTGGGCAGTGAAGGGGCCAAGCTCCTCTGATAACTAGCTTTGTTTAAAGCAGCTTTCTTTTCCTATTTCCAAAGCATTTAATTCCTAATCCTCATGCCATCTCTCTGTTTTTCTTCCTCTGTCACACGTCAGCAGGTGGTTACCTGTCTGCTTTTCAGGCCAGTATTGCTGAAGGATATGTTTTAAAACCAGTTAGAAAAGAATAATTCTCAAGTAGCCTTTGAGACTTCTGATCTCCTAGTCTGTATTGCAGAGATCTGTTCTGAGTTGGTTGGATGCAGGTCACTAGCAGTATGGTGTGCAATCACAGCTCAGATAAAATTCATACCCACTGTGCTTGTGTTTTATAGGAATAGTTAGCCTTACAGAGATTATCCTCTGCTCTGAAAGAAGTACTACTGCTTCAAGAGTTACAATCAATAAATTACATATTAAAGTACAAGAAAATGGCACAGCAATACTGAATTTCCATTGATTTTTATCCGTCAGATTAGTTCTTCCTTACTCAGCAGTTTAGCACTAGCTAGCTGTCAGCCTTTTTGATGAACTCAAACCTTAGCTATGGGAAGACTAGTGGCTGAATTTCAGAATTGTATTTTTTTTATATTATCCTTAGAAATGGTATGTGCTCTTTTTATTACCACAGTGTGTTCACAGCAGCTTCTGGCTCCATTTCTAAAGTTAACTTTCACTGATGTTCATGAAAACTACATATCTGTGAGTAGCTGTTGCTCAGCTTCTAGCAAGAGGATTTGCTATTTGGGGAGTTGAGAGCTTGTTCTCCTCTTTAACTTCTCTGTCTCCTTGGCAATTTATTTTAGTTCCATTAAAGGTATTACTGAGCAGGCTTCTGGCTTCACAGGATTTTCCTGATGGTAGGGAGCCTGGATTTGCTGCTTTCTGCTTGTTCTTTCACTTGCTTGTTGTGAGACTGTACCCCATAATAAACGTGTACATCTAGATGGGGTCTCCAGACCTTTGCATTGTAGGTGAAAATTTTCAAACTGATACTTCACTTCATATGATTTGGTGGGGTTTTTGGTTAGTGATTCTAAGCAGGCACATCTTTCAGTAGTGTTTTCTCACAAGGGAACCAAGAAGCTAGTTGATCTTTTCTGTATCTTGTTTCTGCAAAGCAGAAGTATCTGTGCTTTTAAATTGAACTCAAGAGGCTTTACAAATTGACCTGAATTTGTAGAGCTGTTCCAGGGAGCTAGGAATGAAGTGGTCAGGCGTGATGTGTTGGGAGAGGTGGGTTTATAAGTGTTGAAGGGAGGGGTTAGAACAGCGAAGCAGTTGTCACAGATCTGTTAAAAAAGCATTTGCACAACTTGCTTGCATTCCCTTCTCACACAAAGTATGTATCTATAGCTATGACTAAATGTTCCCATGTCTTGGATTCAGCTGGGACAGAGTTACTTTTCTTCCTGTTAGCTGGTTCAGTGCTGTGTTTTGGATTAGGATGAGAATGGATTTAGTATAAGCCTAGAACAACTCGGTGTCTATTGGAAGAGGTGCCAGTGAAGTGGATCTGTGTGTTCAGCCTGCAGGAGCCTTTTCTGCAGCAAGTGGCTTTTTCCTCTTGATGCCTGCTTAGCTGCTTTCCACTGTAGCTGTTGAAGCTGATTAACTGTGATGCTATTGCAGGTGCTGACCTTCTAACACCACTGGTCTTTGCCCAATTTAATGGAGGCAATTTAGAATGATCCTACATCACCTAAAATTGTGGTTAAAGCGATTATTTCCATTTGTGAATAAGAGTGCGTGGGGCACCTCGTATGGATGATTTTATTGCCTGTGGTAGAGGAGTGGTAGCCTCTCAGTGGCCTGTAAGCCATTATCGAGGCACACAGAGAGCTGCCTTTAACAGCCAGGCCACTCATCTGATGGTCCCCAGTACCACAGCTTGGTGTCTTGTCGAGTGCTGCTGCTGAAGCAGGTGAGAAATGACCGACTGACAGACTCCTTGATAGCTCAGTGAGGTTTAGCCAGCAGACCAGGAGAGGAACTCGGTCTCAACTATGCAAGCTATTTTTGTGTGTGTGAGAAAGGAGCGAGCTATGTCAAAAGCCGGCAAGCTCTGCTCTTAATAATGATGTGTAGGGGGTGGCAAAGGTGATGAGCTGTTCCTGTGCAAATTCATGGTATTCTGAAATACACTGATGCCTTTTCAGTTTTGTGCAGGTATGAGAAGTCTCTTATCCTGCAGCCCAGCCCCTCAGAATCTCCACAGCGTGGTGGAGGCTGCTCTTTTTGAACCACAATAAGGGCAACTTTCTTCAGTGCCACGGGCTTAGCCCCTCCTAGGTGTGAACACAGCCAGAGTCAGAGTGAGCCTGCAGAGCATACGAGGTTTTGCTTGGTTTCTCTGTCAGCTTTGTTCTTGTTGGAGTTCAGGAGGCCCCCACTGCCAACTAATGAGGTATTAACTGCTGTTTAGGTTGTCTCTTTTCTTTCCTAATGACTGTTTAGCTAGGAGGGTAACAAGATTCTTGCCTAGTGCCGTATTGTTTAAGTGAGAATGAAACCGAAGCCGGAGGCAGCTTTTCTGAAGCCACTGCAATGTGGCACAAGATACGGTTACTAGCAACAATCTCGTCCTAAACATTCTCTCAACTGCACCATTGTTTGTAGCTACAAAAGTCTGAAATGGAGAAAAGGAGCCTTGATGAATGATTGAAGTGGGGGGCCTGCAACTCCAATATCTGAACTGCAATCGTGTCTGTCTGCTCTTTTCTCTGGGGAAAGCTACTGGTCCATTCCTTCCCCTGCTCCTGCTCCTCAGGAGGGATATAGAACAAGAGACAATTTTTCCTTCTCAATCTAGTGGAACCTGTTTGGCATTTTCTTCTTGCAGGAGTAAATTGGAAGTTCCCTATGTTTAAGAGCTGTTTTCTTTTCATTCCCAAGGAGGAACCGAATGCCTTCAACAGCTGATGGTGCTATTTTTTAGGGAACAGGACACAGTGTTACAAATCAACATCTGAAAACATACTGAGCCAGTAACAACTGAATTGTAATTCTTTTCTTTGTTGGGTTACATCCTTTTGCAGATGTAAATAGACTTTTGACGAAGTCTGTCTGAAAGCTGCTATTTTAGAAAACTTTGTTATTGGCAGGTGAGTTTCACTCTTGTAGGGTCAACTCACTCCAGTCACACAAATTTAAGGAAGCAGATGGCAACAGAGTATCTCTGTGTAGACCTCTCCCCACAGAGGTGGTAGGCTGTAGGTGGCATTGCCCAGTCATATATTTTTATTCTGTTACTCAGATCCCAGCCATGAGGGCACCGCAGAGGGGATGGAGAACATGGCAGATGCTGTCACTCATGCCCGATTTGTGGGCACAGATCATGCAAGCGATGAGGTTGTCTTGATGAAAATCCTACAGGTAAGTGGAGAGAATTGGTAATTACCCTAATGGTTGCTGCCGGTTGTGAAACATATCCTGTTACATGGGAGATGAAGAGGAGGGAGCAATGTTTTGACTCTGTAGGAGCTTAGTGACAGACTTTATTTTTAAACAGGTGTCTCATATACCTGTGGTAAAAGCTTTTCCAAATGAAGATAATTAAAAGCTTAAATGAAATGATTTTTAAATTAAGGGCTTGGGAACGCGGTGGTGGTTGTGATAATCTTACCTTGTGCATGGTCAGTGTTAGCGAGGGGTAAATTAAGCATATGGAGCACTCAAACTTAATTTGGAGAAAAAGTCTTTGTAGAGACAGAGCTATGAACCTTACACCTCTTTGCTCTATGTACTTCTAAGCAGATGGGTAGCTACTGAATTTAAATACTGGGTAGCATGCAGCATATCAGGCCTGTCTTAGAAGTGGGTGAGGAGTTCATTCTTGTCTCCTAATCTGGCTGTTTCTTGAGCACAGAAGTCGGTTTGAAACGACTCCTGGAAAGCCCTGAGGTTTCCTGCTCATGGCAGTGCTCCTTGAGGAAGGCAGCTTCATTTTCCTTCTTTTGGAAGCACATGGAGGTATCGTTGCACTACGGGACATCTGTGCCTTGTCCTTTGCAGGTTTTGAGGACCTTGCTGCTCACTCCAGTGGGAGCCCACCTCACGAACGAATCTGTGTGTGAGATCATGCAGTCCTGTTTCCGCATATGCTTCGAGATGAGACTCAGCGGTAGGTCTGTTCTCACTCGCGCAGTTGAGAAACAGTCGCTTTTCCTCGGCATTAACGAGTTCTCTGGTGGAACATGCAGCCGTGGAGAGACGCACAAATCTTCGGTGAAGCTGTAGGGAGTTCAGCCCGGCCCGTGACCGCCCTTTCCCCAGCTGCTTGGCGCCACCTTGTGATGCCGGGCTCGTCTGCAGCAGGACGGGCTCGGCGCTGGTTTTAATAAATTTGCCGTAATCTCTGTAAACAAGGCTCGGAGGGGAGTCTGCTTGAAGAAGCCTCTTGATAATATCACACTGAGTAATGACACCTGTGTTATTTGTTTTTGTCTTCGCAGAGTTATTGAGAAAATCTGCAGAGCACACTCTGGTCGACATGGTGCAGCTGCTCTTCACAAGGTAAACCTGCTTGTGTTTGCCTCAGCATTGCTGAGATGGCCCTCTAAGGACAGAAAGATTCCACACTTCCACTTAAGGGCCCTCAGAAAAATCATCCAAAATGGTCATTATTTAGAGGCGGAAGGGGATGAAGGATTTGGCACTTTTCTCTTGGGCTGACCCTGTCAGACTGCTGGGAGACAGAGCTAGGGAAGTTTGCCTGGTTTAAGGTCTCCTTTGAGAAGAGATGGACAGCCAAGTAATGAAGAGCTTTAGGATGGGGAACCCGTTTGAGGACAGAGAAGGCAAACTTCACTCAAGAAAAATAAAGGTGCTCTAAAAATATAGCTCTCTTCAGGAGAGAGATAGATATTGTGTTGAATAGCCACATGTTGATTTCAATGTGAGAGCTTTGACCTTACATATCAAAGATAATTTTAAACTCTTGAGATCATGTGTCTTGGAAAAACGTGCTACCCCTTTCAGCACCCTTCAGGTAATTAAGGTTACATCTTTTAAACTCAAGTAAGTTACTTAACTTCAAAACTCTTTCATCAGATAGTGAAGTAATCATAGACTTTGGGTATTGTAAAAAAGAAACGTGCAAACATGTAATTAAGGTTACATCTTTTAAACTCAAGTAAGTTACTTAACTTCAAAACTCTTTCATCAGATAGACTTTCTCTGGGTATTGTAAAAAAGAAACATGCAAACATAGAAATAACTTTTTATAGGAAAGGACTGTAGTAAAACGAACAGCTTGTGAAATACATATCTCATTTTATTTTTTTTTTCCCATTTGTCACACTCAGTTCCTGTGGGGTCTCAGTTGTTTTTTGCTATATGCACCCTATGTCATATGGTGCACTGGTTCAATCTGAGGCAGAGTCAGAATCAGTCTCTCCAAAAGGAGAGACTGCATTACTACTTCTCCAAATGCATCTGTGAGTTTTCCTTAGTTCTTATTCATTACTTGCTGTGTAGCCACTCCTCTGCCCTTCAGAAGGCTTGGTGAGACCCCCACCATCTGTGCCTGTGGATACTGGGATAGAGAAGAAAGGCAAAGACGGCAGCTGCAGGGGTGCTTTGGCCATCTTGCTTTCCAGAAAAAGAAACAGCCAAAGCAGTGCTGCAAAGCTTTTATCCTTTCAGCAAGCCAAGATGGAATTGTAGCAAAGGAAGAGAGAAGGGAGCAGGGTGTGGGGACCCCTAGAGCTGTACACATTTGTCATGTAGACTGCTCTTGCCTGTACTACTACCTCCCTTACTTCTGAGGCAGGGACTGCTTAGCTGAAAGCATCCAGCTTAAACTTAGATCCCATGTTCACTGTAACTGTGTTTATATGATGCAGAACAGAGGGCAAATATGGAGCTTCTACAAAGTTAATGAGAAGGGTTGCCATGACTGGTAATAATGTGTGCAATGCAAGAGTCCTGGTGTGGATGACACTCTGGCTCAGCAGCTGGTTTTAGCAGCATCAGAGAAACCTGTTTTGAACCAATCTCATTAATTAGTCCGCTGCTGAAAACATACACTGAAGGAAAAGAAACTGTACTGTCATGACCATTGACAATGAAAATCAATATAGCAAAACTGCTGTTAGCAGTAAGAGTATGCCAAGCACCTCTCATCTATACTTGGTTGGGTTGGGTTGTTTTTTTTCCCTCAGCAGACTTGGCAGGAAAAGAAGCTAAGAGCATCTTTTTGTGGAGAAAACCTAATTTTGGTTTTCTAGTATCTACAGCATGACTGGAAGGACCAGTCTATTTTTTTTTTCCTCCCATTCTTGTTAACCCAAGAAAGCATATGTATTTTGTCTTGTTCTTTGCTTTTTCAGGTTGCCTCAGTTTAAAGAAGAGCCTAAAAGCTACATGGGAACAAACATGAAAAAGGTAAGACAGAACTGTGTTGGCTGTTCTGCTCTTGTCTCAGGCTTGTGCTCATCTCTGTATTTGTTTTCACACTTGTGTTTCTTCATTTCTGCAAGTCCCTAGTTCACTGAAAGAGCATATTTAACTGCATAAATGGACATAGCTTCATTAATTCTGTGAGATTAATCCCACATAGTCCAGTAGTGAATCTTGTTAATTATATTGCTACCTGAGTGAGTCAGCTTGGATTCTGGGAACAGCCATCAGCTACTGTGGGCTAGAAAACTCCAGCAAGTTATGGGACCTGGTGGTGGTATCTTCTGATCATCTGCTGTCTCTGCTCTCTCTCCAGCTTTTTTCTCATCTTTCTTCATTCAGTACATGTATAATACTGAGCTCTTGGGATACATTCATCCAGTTCTCCCTATGTAGAAAGGAAACTTTTCAAAGCTGGTGAAACAGCATGAAACCATTATGAAATTGGGCTATTGTAGTAAAAGCTTTGCTGGCTTCTGAAAGGGCTGTCGTTCTCTAGTGAAAACCTTAGTTCACATGGGCAATGCACATCTTCCTGAGCGTGGAAGGTCTGGATTTGCTCCACACCACCATCTCCTTCCATACAGTAAAGTTTTTAGCTGCTGGATTCAGTATGGCAAATACCATAAATGTGACTTTACATGTGATTTTTTAATGTAAATTTAAAAACAAAACAAAAAACAAAACAAAACAAAATAACAAAAGAACTTTTTTTTTAAAAAAAAAAAATTAAAAATGTGATTTTTAATGTAATAATTCCTTAGGTGGATGGAGGTCCACTTGAGGAACTTCGTATATACTTCTGTACATGTATATTTTTTATATTCCATATAAAGAATGTCAGTAGAGTTACAGGGTTCTACTGCTGAGAAGAGCAAATTGTGCAGAAGATTACTAAAGAAGAAATATCCACCTTTGAACTTACACTGAGTATACTATTCCTGTTATAACTTCCACTCTGTTTTTAGTTGTGATGAGTTGAGAAAAGTGATGGTATTGGGTAAATGTACATTTCAGAGCCAGTGTAGCCAAGTTTTGAGAGACTGAACGCTTACTCACAGGAGTCTGAAAGTAGCTTGGGGCTTTATTTCCTTTGTGGTAACTGCTGTAATGACTGCTTGTTTCCTTTGCTGTGGGAGAAAAGTGGTGAGATTTGTGGTGATGGTAGGCTGGCCTGAGGAAAGAATGTACTGGAGGTGTGGTGGTCTGTGTACAGAAGGTGTAAAGTGAAGGTGAATTTGAGTTTAGGAAGGCTACCTCTTGCCAAGTGATGGCTGCTCCCAGCTCGGTTAAGTGATGCTCTGCTTTGTGTCCAATCTGTGCAGTTACCTTGTGCTGTCTCCTCACTGCATGCCAGGAGTCTGCACTGCAGCCTTGTGCTCCGCCAGGTTGCTCTTCTGTTTAGGTTTATTTTGCTTTGTTTAAACCATACGTTTGCCTGTCTTTCACAGATGTCTTCATGTCTCCTCAACAAACTGGAGCTAAGTAGTGGGGAACAGCCCAAAGCCCTGAACCAATTAGAGAGGGTATTGCTCTTTAAGAACCTGAAGGTCTCTCTCTCCCTTCTTACCATCCTCCCCTCTTCCTTCTCTTGTAAATGCCAGCTGAGAGACAGTTATGTTGTGTGCAGCAAATCTCCCTTGGCTCATTTGACACAGCATGGCTTTTGGGGACAACGCATGCAGCAGTTGCTTTGCAGTGTTGTGGCTGCAGCTGGGGCAGGCTTGAGAGGGAGAGACCCTTGTTTTACTGCAGCATTCAGTGCCGTGGTGAGTGGTGCCTAAGACACCATCATGGCATCCTCCAAAAGAAGGGAGTTGGGAGGGCATGGCCAAGATTTGAGTCCTCTGTGACAATGAAAGTCTGAAGAAAAGAAATTAACAGATGTATATTGCTCCCTGAAGGCTCAAGTGTTGTGTATCCTAGCAGTTGATCTAGGTTACAGAGATAGCAGCATATCTGAGGAGACTCTTGACCCAGCATGCCTTAAACAGTTTTACTCATGTTGAATCTGGGCTCTGTTACTTGATATAGGGCCACAGAGTTCAATGCTCTCTAAAGCTTTTTCTGAAGGAGACTGCTGTACGTTTTCAACCTCTTTGGCCATGTTTCTAATGAAATTAAATACAGTTCCTAGCACAGTATTTGCCAATGGGGGATGAGAGGGGCTGAACTGAAGTACAAAATGTGTTAGTCCCTGGTAGTTCTCCTAGAAAATGCTTCTGAAGAGATATTTTAGGCCTGCAGATCATCTATTTTGGACTGATCATGACAAATGAGCTTAGATGGGACCTTTCTCAGTTTTCCATGCTGGTTTATAAACTTAATGAGCTTTAGTTGTTTGCTATTAATGCTGCTCGGTCCAAAAGGAGCTGAACAGAATATATGTGTTTACCAGTTTCTTGTCCTGTGTCTATGGTCAGGGTAGCTTGAAAGAGTGGCTGGAGACTTGCAGAGTTGTGCTGTTACACAGAAGGAAAGACTGAGAAATGTTTCCCTCTGCAGTAGAAAGTGTTGTAGCGAAACATTGGGTTCCGTGGGGAGAGTCAGGAGGAACCTCAGTCTGCCTTCTCAGAGATTTTGGGGGTGGGTTGTATTCATAGTTGCCTAAGAGGCAGGAATACATTTCAGCAGGTAATCATTAGCTGTTGCTGGAGAGGCAGGTGGGTGAGGTGGGTGCCCTGCACCGGTGTCCCCAGGACGTGGGTCGGGGCCTGCGTTCCTCTGCATGCTCTCGTGTCTTGACCGCTACGTGGTGTGCTGACCGGTTCCGTGCTGCATCCAGAATGAGCTCATGTTTCAGAACAATTGCTTTAGTTACTAATCCTTGGGCCCTGCCCTTTTCTCTTGAGGCTTACAGTATCTTGTGGAAAAACAAACGAGTGCAGGTAAGGTGGCTCGTAGAAAAATCAGACCTCACAGACCCTTTAAAAAGAATCTTGTAGCATTACATTTTTCTTCACCTTTCTAGACCTCAGATGGACTTTTGTTGTTAAAAACCTCATCTATGAAAGGAAGCATTTGGAGTCTTGTAATTTTTTTTTCTTCTACAATTTTGTGTACCCATTTCTTTATGCCAAGGTAACTCAGACAAATGTAATGGAATTTGTACTGACTTCCGAGATGAACAAACAGCTTTGAGCTCCCTCCCTACTCTGATTTTTTTTAAAGAATGTTAAATACTACAGGTGTTTTTACTGTGGAAGTACAAGCTTAAGCTAATCTGAAGAACATTGATAATTAGGAAATTAATGCAACTATAATACCACTGAGCATTGGAGCAGGAAGGAGAGTTTTAGGTGGGGTTTAAAATTCAGGATATTTTAGTGATCTATTAAATGCCATTTACTTGCAGTGTTTAGTCAGGAAGGCAACCTTAGGTTTAAAGTCTCAGCCTGTTGACATGCAACCAAACTTTCTGGTGAAACCAGGAAATGCCTTGATACTGAAGGTGGAAACAAGCATTAGAAATAGCTTCTTTAGTCAGACTGTACAAGTGGGGTTTCTTAAAGGTTTTGTATTAATATAAAAAACCAAGAAGTCACAGGATTGCTACCTTTTAATTCAATACAAAATACAGAATGAAAGATACTACTTTGCTCTTCTTTGATGCATGTATTGTCTTATAAGTTGCAAACTCAAAAGTTTGTCTGTTAACATACAGTCCCTTGACAATGGTGAAAGATTTCTGTTACACATTTCTGTTCATTTCTGCAATGTTAAGCTATGCAATTCTCATTGGAGTTTCATATTTCTTATTTATAGGAGATGGCAAAAATAAAAAAAGGGGGGGAAAAGGAACGATATGGGTAGTTCTAGGTAATCCTAGTAGGTCATTCTAATAAAAGGATACCTGTTTGTGTATAATGTAGAATACTGGATGGTATGAGATGGAAAACACACCTACTGGGTTATGTCACCTGTCAAACTGTAAAAAAAAAAAAAAAAAGGCCAGACAAACAAATGAACCAAACCCAACCTCTCCTCCCTCCATGCCTCCCCCCCCCCAAAAAAAAAAACCCACCCCAAAACCAAAGAAACAATCAAATCCACAACAAACCAACAAAACCTCCAAATTAACCTAGTCTTACCTGAATGCTTTGTACTTTGATTAAATGTGCTTAAATGTGATTCTTTAAAAATCAGCTGAGTCTCCTGGCTTGCCTAGCTAAATGGTTTCCCATCCCTGTGAAGCTGTTGTGACTCAGTCTCTGAATGATGGCACAGGTTCCTCAAAATGATAACAGATGGGCACAGGTATTATAACCATCAAGAGAAGGAATCATGGAGTTAATACAAAGCACAGGACAGTCACTGAAAATGGGTATTGTCTCTGAGGGAAAGTGCTTTTTTGAAAGGGCTAGTGTTGAACTTAGTATTTGGTGTTGTGTGAAAGGAGGGATCAGGAATGGTAAGGAAATTACCTTGAACCATCTGACAGGATGCTTCAAACATTACCTGCTTCTCAGGAGCATGACTGAGGGTAAAAAGAGTGGGACCAAAATGGTTAGCTCATAGCAATATCTTGGCTCCATTTTGCTGATTCAGTTCTGTGTCCTTCTGCTGCTGTCCCCCCTCTTCTCCCTCAAATTTAACTTCAAGTTACTTTCTACCTGGCAAATCATGGTAACAGGATATCACAACTAGAAGCAGTCTGTTATTTTAAGATGATGTGAAATAGACTTTCTTGGGTTTAACACGTTTCCAGGTTACCTTCCTACTTGAAGTTGTGTGGTACAATGAACCATAAGTCCTCAGATTTTATTTCATAAGTTACTGAAAGGGGAGAAAAAATAAATATGGCTATTTCTAGATAGTTGGGAGGTAAAGTAAAGCTACCAGATCTAATCAGCACTTTATTCCATTAATAAATAAAAATACTGAGGGTATTTAAGGCTCAAAGAGTTGGTTTTTTGTTTGTTTGTTTGTTTGTTTTTTTTTAATGGAAAGGGAAACTACCAGATGTGAAACATTAGGAATTGGCAAGAATGAAAGATAACACATTTTGTATAGCCACGTTTTATGTAGCCCTATGAAGTAGTGCATGGGGAAAAAAAGGTGAGAGCTGGCAATTTTTTACAGAAAAGGATTGTGATCCATAAGCTTTTTGAAGCCTACAAAATGTTATTGTTAGCTGTGTGCTGCTTGTAACGTGTTCTTCAGAAGCTGTGATTCAGAAGGAGACTGCAAAATTTGGAAGAAATAACATGGAGCAAAGTAGTTCTCTATTGTTAATTAACAAGCTCAAGGAAATTATAGCACAGCTAAAACTTGGGGGTTAGTCATCAAACAAATAGAATTTGCAGTGCAAAGAAAAATTATACAAATGGTTTACTGCACTGGGACACAGAATTTTCACAAGATTTGTTTAAATGAGAAAAATTATAGACTGTGCACAGCAAGTTAGAATTCTAGCTGGAAAAGGAAAAGAGATGGAAAAACAGGATCGGAACCTAGAAGTTTTATTGGCAGGTAAGTAGTAGGTGGAAGGAGGCAAGTTGCAGAAAATGGAAGATACTAAAGAATATAGCTGCCTTCTAGAGACTCTGTCTGGTGCTAGGGGTATAAGGAATCTTATAGCCTAAAATAAAACCTAACTGGGATAAATTTACAAAGAAGAATGCTGAGCAGGGACTGGTACTGAGACTTGCTGATTGGTTTCCACTACATGCAAGGTACCTGTTCAGTGGTTAAATTTTCACCTCAAATTGAAGAGGTGTGACAGCATCAGAAAAGCTGACTGCAGCTGCCATACCCAGAAGCACACTTAAAGGAACTTACTTCAGAAGGAAGCTTTTTTCAGGCTTGTCATTGCCATTATCCGTGTGACTAAACATCAGAATATTTTTAGGAGCTTCTGTGCATGCCTGCAGTAACAGCATGCTGCAGCAAGTGCCACAGTGTGCATTGCTCCTGCTGTGGCTCTTGTTTGCCCTGTCAAAGATCTCTATAGGACCTCAGTCAAGAAGGATGTCAAGGGTTGGGTTAGATTTGGATCTGAAGAGGAGTAAGGACAGAGCAAGTGAAAGCAGAATATGGTTTGTTTCTAAACCATTGGGGTGGTATTTACCACGTGGTGTGCACCAGGAGAGAGTGATGTGTTAGGCAGACACTTGTTAGTGGTGAAAGACACCTGGCTGAAAGAGAACGTGGCATTACTACAGAGAGGAAGAGTGAATTGAGGCAAGAGATAAGTGAAAGAGCTGCAGACTGCAGCTTGGGACTGGGTGCTCAAGCTTCATTCTCAGCCTTCATGTGTAGGTGGACAAATTAACTGAATGTGAAATCTAACTAGTCCTTGCTTATATACTTTAATTCATGCCCTTTAGAAGTCTGGAAACATTGGCAAAAGCTACAAGATTTGAAACGGGCTTGTAGATCTAAGAGAATTCTTCATCCAAATGCAAAATGAGAAAGTATGGATAGGGTAAGAGGGAGTGCTGCGACAATTGAACTGTTAAGTATATATTTTAGCAGATTAAGTGCAGTAAGTTTTTCCTTGATTCAGGCATGGAATGTTGCCCAACATTTAGGTAGTGGGAATTCAGGGGCTGGTTTGCATGACTTTTAGGTGCTGATTAATTTGTGTGATATATTTAAGCGCTGTTAAGTATATTTTAGACTTTGAGGGGTTTGAGACAACCTTTGTGGATTGGCTTTGTAGTCCTTTGTTCTTTGTGGTTTTCTTATGCTGATATTCTTAATGATTATTGGTTTTCAGTTGAAAATGAGAGCTGGAGGAATGAGCGAGTCATCAAAATGGAAAAAGCACAAGAGATCACCAAGGCCTCCTCGCCATCTAACTAAGGTCTCTCCTGGGACAGAACAACCACCAGCCAATGCTGGTAACACCACAGGTAAGTTGAAATCTGTTTCCAAAGACCAGAGAGCATTTGTTCTAGAGCTTTTTTTGGAAAGTGTTTATTTAATTTCTCTTAATGTGTTGTTTAGCATTAAATTCTTTTTCTGTTGGTTGTCAGTGACTATAGCAATAAAACATATTGTAGCTTTTCAGGTCCGGGGGAAAGATTTTGAAGGAGATGGAGTACATATTAGTGGAGGAAAGTATGGTCCTGTGGCTAATTTGACAGCATTTCTCTGCCTTCAGAGTGCCTTACAGGGGTAGTTGTACAAAAGGGAGTGGAGACCTGAGGTTATGGGCAGCCATGTGATGTGGAGGATTTGGGGGCTGCAGTAGGTACGTGGAAGAGACAGAACAAGAGCACTGATAAGAGAAGAGCTAAGGGGATTGGAGCTGTGGGGAAGGTTTCCTCCAACAGGAGACTGCTGACTTAAGTGTCATATTTTTTCCTTTGTTCCTGAAGGGTGTATGAAAGGCTAGGGGTGTGGCCATCATGAGGGAAGAGCAAAATGTGGCTGGGGAAAATACACATGTGGAACTGAGGGATGTGCAGAAATCTAGGTATCAAGGATGGGTAAATGAACAGATCTCTCACTACAGATGTAAAGACTGAAAGTATGTGCCCACAGTTCATGAAATTTGAATAAAAGGGTGCACTCATTAAGGGAGCAGGGAAATACAGGTGCACTTACAACTGTTATGGGAAGAATAAAGGCCTTGATATGGTAAGAAGGCATGAAGAGTTACATAGGGAAAAAAGTAGGGGGAACAGCAAAAATACATGAAAGGGGGTTGTGCACAGGAAACTAACAGGTATACACATGGATCCTTTTTCATCTGCTTTGATTCAGCCTACAGAAGTGTTACAGTATGAGACTAGTGCCCTGAGCTCAAGAATATAATGCTGGGAGACTTCCATATCCTATTGTTATACGGGAGTAGACTAAATAGATACAACTGGTTTTAACCTCTCTGGATAAATGAGTGGGTCTGTCTGTGAAGTACTCTGTCTCTTGTGCACTCTACATTTTGACAACCCAGACATAAACATTAACAGTTAAAGGAAGCAGACAGGGAAATAGAAACAATAGCTGTGTAAAATACCTAGTTGTGACACTTGCTCTTTCACAGGAGGCTACTCAGTGTAGTGTGAACTACCTCAAGAGTGTTTCTGTGCAACAGCATGATTGGTGAAAACTAAGGAAGTAATAAATGCAATCAGATTGCACCTAACTCGGAACATCCATCCAGCTGGGCACTTATCTCTACATAAATCATGATATTTAAGTTTTCAAACTTAAACAGCATTATAACTCCTGCAACACTTGAGAGAGAAAGTTGTGTTACAAAGCATGTCATTAACTCTGACCTCGTAGCACTAGGTAATATAGTAATGGTGATTTTTAGGCTAAAATCCTGGCTTAGCAGATGAAGAAGAAAAGATTGCAAAATTGATCATGTATTCCATTATATTTCTTCAAGATCAAGTAACATCCTGCTACTTATTTAAGATGGTTTCCAAAAATCAAGTCAGCAATAAAACACCACTGTGCAAAACCATACACGTTTCACATGTAAATTCATAACATAACTCTGATTTGTGCCATTCTTGTTGTGCCCTGCAGTGTGTCCTCTCTTCTTTACATATTCTGTTTACATTCTTTTAAGTTCTTAGAACTATGAGAGCTGCAAGTATGTGGGCTTCTTCTAAAGTAAAACTTAAATTCTTAGACCATTGTCTCATATTTAGAAATAGTAAAAATCCTTCACTGCTCTGCTTCAGACCCATTTGAATTCTATTACGATTCAATGTGTTTGGGGAGAATTAGAGAAAGGTTCAAATCAAGTTAGAATTCTCACTTTGAGGGAATGACTAATTCTTAATGCACATCTTTAAAGTGGTTGTGCTATTCTGTCAAAGAGTAAAGTAAACCTTTTGGACTATTTTCAGATTCCTTCTTAATTATAGAAACCCTCTGCACCCTTTACCCAACTATTTGAATTACCATATTTGCTTAGATTTGCTATTGTGTTTAATTGGGAGAACCTGTTCAGCCCTGTAGTTCATTAACACCTAGTAAAAGAGAACTTAGTTATGCATTAATGTAGGGAACGTAGATAAACTATCTGAGATCATTTGTAGTGTGAAGTAGTGATTAAAGTAGTTTTGTTGCTGTATTCAGTATGAATTTGTGGTTGACAGACAGAATAACACCAATCTTTTTGCTTCTGTTTCTCATTAGGAAGTGGAGTCACTTTCATAGATGCTCCTGCTCCCAGCAGCTCTGGGAGCTCAGAAAATGTTTCATCTGTGGTCAGCCCTGGTACAGACAGTGGTTTGGAGTTGTCCTCAAAGACTACCTCCAAGGAAGACCTGGTAGACTTGGACCAAGTCGCTTCCTTAGGACTTAATGCAGGAACGCCTGCAAATGAGTCCAAAGTACTTGAAAATCCAAATCAGCCTGAACTCCAGGTACGTGGATATAATTTATAAAGAGAAGTTCCAACTCCCAGCATAATCAGATGTGGGTTTACCACATTTACTCTCTTCCTGTCTCTTTTTTTGGTCACAGGTTATATGTATATTTGAGGGTGCTAGATCACTGGAATAGGTTGCTCAGATAGGTGGTGGAGGCCCCATCCCTGGAGACATTCAAGGTCAGGCTTCATGAGGCTCTGAGCAGCTTGATCTAGTTGGAGATGTCCCTGCTTACAGCTTGGGGGTTGGACTAGATGACCTTTGGAGGTCACTTCCAACCCAAACATTCTATGATTCCATGATACTCTATTTCAAGACCTAGGGTCAGAATAAAACATTCTTCACTGCAAGTGATGTAGAAATTCACAAACATTCATTCTTTGTTTTCTCTTGAGACCATTCCCATTGCCTCAGAAATGATAACAGTGCAATCACCTCTGCAACAGTGCACCTACATAGGTAGTTATACTCCTGCTGATACCATTAACCTTAACTAAAAGAGAAATTTAGAGGGAAACAAAGAGGAGATCTGCAGAACACATTTAGTGAACAGTCTTGTTTGAGACTGTAGAAGTTCAGCTGTTGTGCATGTGTGTCACTGTTGCTGTGGAAATATTACACACCTGAACCAAAGCCTTTGTCAGTAAGTTTTCCTCTGTGTTGTTTCCACTTCCTCTGCAATAGGTGATACTGAGAGGATGGATTAAAGCTGCAGGGAACCTTTCAGAGCTGCAGATACTTTGAAGGGTAAAAATGCTACACAAGGCACAGGTAGAAGTAGTGTGCTGAAATAATGTGGCATTTAAAATAAAAAAAAAATCAACTAATCGTAGCCTCAGGGGCAGTAAGAACTTCCAGGTTTTAGGAGTATCTTCAAGGTAAAGTCCTTAGTCTTGCAACCTGGAGTTATGTGAAACAGATAAGAACTAGATGGAAGTGAAAGGGGGCAGAAGAGGCTGCAGCATATCTAGAGGTACTCTTTTCTCTTAAATTTTGTTTTCCTGCTCATCTTCCATTAGTGACCTGTGTAGTTTTAATAGTTATGAAAGAACCATCAACTGACGAGCCTTTCTTTTCACTTGTCTAATGCTTGTTAACTCCTGTTTTGCTTCTGTCATTCTCACATGACTGATACCAATGAAGAATGAAAGTCTGAGGGAGGAGAAGATCCAGTCAGCTTCTGTCGAGTCTATCCCCGAGGTCCTAGAGGAGTGCACATCTGTAGCAGAACATTCTGACTCTGCCTCAGTTCACGACATGGACTACGTAAATCCCCGAGGCGTACGTTTTACTCAGTCTTCCCAAAAAGAAGGTGAGAGGTGGGCAATGTTGCTCAAGTCCTTTATCCTTTCCACTGCTGTGTTTCTCTAAGAGGATGGTCAGCTCCTGTTCCTCAGCGGGCCTGTAATGATTTCTTTTGTAGCAGTTGTTGGGCACCTGCAAGTGTCAAAATGGAAGGATAGAGCACTGGTCTGTTTTTCCCCGTAGGAGCAGCACTGGTCCCCTATGGGCTGCCGTGTGTCAGAGAGCTGTTCCGCTTCCTCATCTCCCTCACCAACCCCCACGACCGCCACAACTCGGAGGTGATGATCCACATGGGGCTGCAGCTGCTGACCGTTGCCTTGGAGTCGGCACCTATTGCAAACTGCCAGTCCCTCCTGGGGCTGGTGAAGGAGGAGTTGTGCCGGCACCTGTTTCAGGTGAGTCTGGCCTGTGCTGCCATGAGGTGTGGCACAGATATTAGTTTGCATCAGAGCGTATTGGAATGGAGCATTCTGAGCTTTCGCAGGTCTGGAGTCAGCTCTCTGCTGCATTGCTCTGAGAGTTGGGAATTGCAGCAGTCAAACAGTGCTGTTGCAAAGCCAGAGAGGTTGTCACGTGCTATTTTCTTCTGACCGGGGCCAAAAAGGATGAAGGTGGTTTGAACGAACTGTTACTGTGGGATAATGCTGTGTTTTGATGTTGGTGGTTTTGAGGTAATTTTGGATGCAAGTTACCAGCTTATAGGCAGAACATTTGGAGTACCAATCTAGTTATTGCACAGGTCTTCTCCCAAGTTCCTTCTCCACTGAGACGATCTGTGGACTTGGCAAA
>NW_008625344.1:24353-28500 GCF_000691845.1 Merops nubicus | reverse complement strand
GGAAAGTGTTAACGCAAGCAGAAGGGAATTAAATATATTTATCCTCACTAGCAAGAAATGAGACCAGGAGGTTGAATAAGGGATTGTTTTTTGAAATCCCTGTGCTGCTCACAGTACCCAATGACTAGCCTTTGCAATTCTTAAAGTTGGGGGTTTTTTTCTTTCTTGTTCAGCTGCTGAGTGTTGAACGGCTCAATCTGTATGCAGCCTCTCTCAGGGTGTGCTTTCTTCTCTTTGAGAGCATGAGGGAGCATCTGAAATTCCAGCTGGAGGTGAGTTTTTTTTGAGTATCACTGAGTGCCTAGTAGTAATTTATTTGACTTCAGTTAAATGCATATAGCTGGGCAGTAAGGTACAGTCTAAATATCAATCTACCTTTGTGTAAATGACTCAGTGGGTTTTGGTTAGGCTGGGTAGGCCTTTTCTTTTTGGGTAATAAAATGTCTTCTGAGACGGGTGTACTGCACTGCCTGCCTTCACACTGGTTTTTTAGAACAGTAGACCCGGTTGTGCTGAATGGTAAAACTATTTCAAGCCTTTTTACAACCTTCTTCAGAATGAGCCATCATTAAAGATGAAATGTCCTGTGGGAAGGTGAAGCTTAAATCTATTTCTGTAGTCCTCAAAGCTATTCACTGCCATGCTTTCTTCTTTTTTTTTCCCCTTAAACTGAGCTGCCCTGTGTTTCTGCCAGATGTACATCAAGAAGCTGATGGAAATAATCACTGTGGAAAACCCAAAGATGCCGTATGAGATGAAGGAGATGGCTTTGGAAGCCATTGTCCAGCTGTGGAGGATTCCCAGCTTCGTGACCGAGCTCTACATTAACTATGACTGCGACTACTACTGCGCCAACCTCTTTGAGGAGCTGACCAAGCTGCTCTCCAAGGTGCTGGGGGGCACGGGGGGGCGGGGGCGAAGGGCAGGAACTCACATGGAGCACCTAGAGAATAGGAGTGGTGGAAAGATTTGGGGTGAGTAGACTGTAGAGGTGCAGAAGATCTGGAAGTCGTTTGGAAGCAGAAGAGAAAAGAATATTCTTGATGCTTTAATAATATCAGAGCAGATAAACCATTAGGTATATGCTAGAAAGCTTTCCATGAAAAGTTTAGGGTGTTCTGTTGTATGCTGTAGGCTTCCCCAAGCTGTGGAGGAAGCTTCCTTCCCCCTTTTTGGTGAGAAGGGCATCAAAGTTGTCTAATACTCACACTTTATTTCCCAGAATGCCTTCCCGGTTTCTGGACAGCTGTACACTGTCCATCTGTTGTCTCTGGAAGCATTGCTGACAGTGATAGATAGCACTGAGGCACATTGCCAAGCCAAAGTGCTGAGTAACATGCATCAACAAGAGAAGGAAGTTCTCAGATCCAGCCCAGAGACCATGAACAGCACCAAAGAAACAAGCAATAGTAAGACCTCTTTCTCTGGTATTTTGATATTAAGTGTAGTCTTGCACTAAGCTTGCAGATCTAATCTTGGTAGCTGACATAGTAAGCTCCTTAAAGATATGTTTTCAGCCTTCCTGTTTTATAAATACACACTGATGTTAATAACCTTGCTATTTGTAAAATTTATAGATATTAACATGTGCCCCTCATGTGATGCTTTATATAAAGGCCATGTTAAGACTGGCAGTCACAACAGAAGGAGGGTCTGCCATGGAATTCATAGAAACAAAATACTGAGGATGCTGAGAAATTATAGTTATGGGGGGGAAACTCCTCTGAATAAGCACATGTTCAGTTTAGAGTAATCAGTTTGTTATTTCTCTGCTGCTAGCTTTTTCCTTGGCTTATGGGCTTGTTTGTATTGAGTTTTGTTTTTTCTTTAAATTTCTACTATAGATAATGAGAGAGTACTCGGTGAGGGAAAGTCTTCCAGTGCTGTCCTGGAGCCAGCTGGGGCGTGTCCTCCCACCAGTGGGTGCCTTATGGCTGACCAGATGAAGGAGGGCTGCATGGATTTGGAAGGAGGCAGTGAGGCAGGTAATAGTCTCCTTGGTACCCTGACACTGAGTGTGTATGTGCTGGGAATGGTCTGGACATTTGCTTATGGGTCCTGCTGTGCTATAGAGCAGAGCTGAATAGTAGGAGTGTGACTGTCATTTGCAGGGCAGCCTATTGCAGGAAGACTCCATGGCTGAAAGTTATGATGGGACACTGTAGGGCTCTGAGTGCTATTCTGGGCATGGGTTTGACTCTAATGCTGTTTTGTTCTTCTAGCTGAGAAGAGTATCCCCAGGAAGCCAACTCGATTTTCTTGTATCCTTCCAAGCCCTCAGGAACTTACGCAGATTAAGAACAAAAAGAAGGTATGATTTGGCATATACTACCAGTGGTGTATTTGAGTGGTCTCCCCCTTTCCCTATCCCATGCAGGCTTTGCATGACTTGTCAGAAATTCTGAGTTATAATCTCTGCTGATAAAAATGAAATAGTCACTGGAAATGCTGCTGCAGTGCAGAGGCAGCAGTGACCACCATCTGTTCTGCCAAAAGTTGCGAGAGGTGTTGAGGAAAATTTGTGGCACACTTTGCAAGCTTGGTGCATCTGATTTCTGGGTGGGAAGGTTGCCAGATCTTGGTTTGCATTACATGGAGATAATCAGGTACTTTCATCCAAAAGGGTGGGTTCCCAACTCTTGACCAAAGCTGTAAATGGGGAGTATACCAAGAGGCCTGTGGTAGAAGTGAACAATCTAGTCTGCTACTCTGATTTGTTTATTTCCATGTTTGCTCTATCATAAAGATGACTGAGAAGATTGTCTTGATTGTGGCAAAGCTATTCTTTGTCTAGATGTCTGTTTCTTTGAACCTTATTAATCCAAGCTATAGTCTAAACTTTGTGCAGCCTTTCCATTCCCTGAGTGGTTCCAGTCTAGGTCTAGTGTTGACAAAGGAGCTCCATGCTGATGGCTTTGTGTTTATCTGTTGTCTTGTGTCAAACATCAGGTACTGCCCTGTTTGTTCACCTCCAGAGACAGCAGATGAATATATCCAAAGTCCCTGTGGGTTACATGGGATTGGTTTTTTTTGATTTGGGTTCTTGTGGGTGTGATGGTGGTTTTTTTTTTTCAGTCACAGATGTTCTTTGTACAGATTTTGTTCTCTTTGCACAACATATACATGAGGTAGTTAGGTTATTTAGGAAATGAGAGATTACTGGGTTTGAATATGAAAGTATGAATTTGAATATGAAAATTACTAATGCTCTGGATGAAACATGAGTGGCCATAGTAGTTGTGGGGTAAGGGGCCAGATAATGCAGTGGAAAAAGAAATTAATGTATTTGAGCAATCCATTGGTGGTAAAGAGAAAAGTCTTTGATTTGTACCTGTCTAAAAGGCTTCTGACTTCTCTCTCCAGCATAAGTGGGTTTATTTTACATTTTTATAAGGGATTGGTGGTCACATTTCTTTAAACTTATTTAAACATAAATACTGAAGAAAGTACAGCAGATCTTTTTCTAGTGCCATACTAACCTGTGCTTTGTCATCTCCTCTTGGAGTCTCTGGATCTGAATGTAATTGAAGGCATTGCTCATGGCAGAGGGGTTGGAACTGGGTGATCCTTGTGGCCCCTTCCAACCCTGACAGATTCTCATCTGTTTTAGCAGAGGACTTAGTAACGTTAGCTTAATGGTTGGACTTGATGATCTTAAAGGTCTCCTCCAACCTAAAGGATTCTATGATTCTCTCTGAGAAGTCTGCTGCAGTACTTAGGAACTTGGTCCTTTACTTGCAACACAGTGCTGCAATGGGATAATGCTGACTGGCTTCCTGAGCCACAAGGACAGTGATGGGGAGTGATAGTCATCAGAGTCTTCAAAGAAACAACAGAATTTTGGAATTAGCTAATTTCTAACAAATTAATATTGATTTACTGTTTCACAGCCTCTTTGCTGATGGACTTTGTGTGAAAGTCCATTGTTGAAAAGGGAGCTTGCAAAGTGCTTCCATTGCTCAAACTGAAAACTGATAATACTCCAGCTTTATTGTGCTGGAAAGCAAAGTTAGAAGAAATCAAGAGTGTTCCCAGCCACTGGGAACTCCTTAAAGAAAGTTCCAAAATGAAAAATGGTAGTGCCTTATACTACAGCAGAGAGCAGAAAGATGTCCATAAATCTCTGTTAGTTTGCTCAAGGAAAATC
>NW_008625344.1:0-24220 GCF_000691845.1 Merops nubicus | reverse complement strand
CTTTCCCTAACACTAAGCCTGCTAAGGGTTTCATCCTCAGCACGTAAACAGGGCACTTAAAATGCTCAAGACATGTCATCACCCAGCATTTGCTGCTTCCTTTAACCTCTGAAGTGCTAAACATTACCACAGCTGGAAGGAGGAAAAAAGCTAAATAAAAGCAGAAAACAAGTTGTGCATCAAATGTCAAAGAAAATTTTCCATTTGCAAAGGCAAAGAGCAGGAGCTCAGAAGCACAGGACTGACATGATTATAGATGCAATGCAAACTGCTAGCAGTCCAGTCACCTTTCAGGAGGTCTTACAAAGTATAAGCAGTCCATAGAACCCCCTAGGGCTTGGGTTACCAGACTTACAGATATGCTCCTACTGTCATAGAGTCCCTTCAGGTTGGTTAGACCAGGGCAGCGCATGGTTATTATTTTGTTATGCCCTCACTAGGTCCTTGTGCACTCCATGCTCTTTCAGGGCCTGTGTTTCACTGCAATTTGAGGATGTTCACACAGACAGGGGAAGTGGAGAACACAGGGCTGGTGGCTTCTGAGAAACCCAAGAGAGCTGGTAATCATGATGGTCACGAATTTAGTTCACTAGGTCATCGCTACCAGTTTGATCGTGATAGGGAACTGACATTTATTCTGGTGCCTTAGTAAAGTTCATACAGTTGTTTGTGCTTTTGGTTTTTCTGAACACCACCAAGAACATTCGGTTAACTCTTTCTTAGTCAGGTGTTATATCACACTGTGACTGCTACAGCCTAATGTCCTAAAAAGGAAGAATGAAGTAGGGCACAGAGTAGTGGACTTCACTTCAAAACCAAAAATACACCTGCTCTTCCCAGCCTACAGACAACCGTGTCATGCTGGCGTGCCAGATGTTCCTGGGACAGTGTCTCACCAGCAGAATGTTTTCTGGTTCTTAGTATAAGCCTTTGAAGCACTTCCTCCTTTCATCTGCTGAATAACTGCCAAGGATTCTTGCTCCATGTCTCTGGCAGTGAGGCAGAGTATGAGAGCCTGGAGCCAAAGAGGGGGACAGAAGAGGGCTTGGAGCAGTGCTGCTGTTCTAACTGGGCGTAGTTGAACTTGCCCCATGTCTGGGGTTCATCAGAGACCTTCCTCTGCTCTGTTTACATGCTAGAGCAGGTGAGGCATTTGGGGTAGCAGAGCTAATTGCTTGGTGAAATGTCAGAGCTTTCCCAAGATGACAGCTCATGCTTGTTCTGGTTCACTATTATTTGATGGAGAATCCTTGCAATGAGCGTGGGTTTTCTGGCCTTCCTTAGCCTTCCTGCTGGCTTACACAGTATAGTGAACTGGATCATGATGAGATTGATCCATCTTCTACTTTGCTTTTGGTTCGAATGCCAAGAACAATCTAAAGAAAGAAAGGCACTTCAAGCTTGTAATTATCAGAATGTCTTCTTCAGCTCCTGATAACTGGCACAGAGCAGTTCAACCAAAAGCCAAAGAAGGGGATACAGTTTCTTCAGGAGAAGAACCTTCTTGCCACCCCCATCAACAACAATGAGGTTGCCAGGTGGCTACGGGAAAATCCTCGCCTGGACAAAAAGATGATTGGGGAATTTGTGAGTGACCGTAAGAACATAGACTTGCTGGAAAGCTTTGTTGGGTGAGTATCTTCCTGTATCTCTTTAGGCAGAAAACGGTGAAAGTTAAAATTGTTCAATGATAAAAAAAAAAAGCAGTAGAAGAGTAGTTCCTGGAGGCACTGGATTTGCATTGCTTGGCTCTCCATGTACCCTCGTGCCTTAATTCTATGCATCTCTTGCATATGGTAACACCTACATATAATCCAGTGTGATGCATGAGCTCCTTTCAGTAGGGCCAGTCTCTGTGAAGACTGGAGAGATGACTCCATACATAATCACCTGTGGAATTGTTGACTCTTTTATTGGTTTTGGGTTTTTTTGGGGCGGGTTGGTTGGTTGGTTGGTTTTTGCCTGTTCATGGTGTATTTTTTTCCTCTCCTCACCCTCCCCTCTTTACTGTCTGGTCTCTGTGAAATCTAGTATTCTGATGCTGAGACAAACAGGATTGTAGTCAGTAAGTTTATCCCAACTTTCCCATCCTGTTTCAGTTTCTCATTGCCTTCCATTCTTGTTGCAGGACTTTTAGCTTCCAAGGTTTAAGGCTGGACGAAGCCTTACGACTTTATCTAGAGGCCTTCAGATTACCAGGAGAGGCGCCTGTAATCCAGAGACTCTTGGAAGCCTTCACAGAACATTGGAGGGTGTGTACTTGGTGGGCAGAAAGCTCAAAACTGTGTTCCTTCCTGTGCATCTGCTTGCCACGATGGATGTGTCAGATCAAACTGCCTATATAGGCTTATTGTGCCCTGCAGGCAGCAGCTGTTGTTCTGTAGGAGATGGCCATGGCACATAGATTTCCAGGCTCCTTTTGGAAGTTGGAGGCAGAGCCTTTGCCTTTTCATTTGTTCTGGAGATGACTGAGTACCGTGGGTAGGAAAATGACTGTCTTGGGTCACTGATACTGCTGTTCCTACAGGACTAATGTGTGCACACATTTGCCTTTCAGAAATCAAACGGGTCCCCGTTTGCCAATAGTGATGCCTGCTTTGCCCTGGCCTATGCAGTTATTATGCTGAACACTGACCAGCACAACCATAATGTCCGCAAGCAGAACGTCCCAATGACTCTGGAGGTGGGTGTCACCAGGGCAGGCACGTGTCTCCTCTGGTTTCCTCCTCTTTTTATCTCAGTGGCGTTCTGTTTTTTCCCTGGCATTCATCACTCATTCATCACAATAAGCTGGTGCAGAGCGCTGAAGCTGAGTGCAGTTGGAGAGGGGAGCTGTGGGCAAGGGGCAGTCTGAAGAAATAAAAGCTTAGCAGACAGCTTGCCAAGTTTGTCAAGAGGCTTGTGCATGCATGAACAAACTGTATCCTAAGACATAATAAGAATGAGAAGATTGCTAAACAGCTGCAGCCTTCTAGAGAGTTCAAGTCCTGTGAGTGGCAATGCAGTGGTACAGACCTGTCATTCTGATGTCCAGCCTCAGCTAAGCATGTGTTATGCTGTGTCTCTGTTCTTTCTTTGAGTGGAGACAGGGGTTGCTGCACACTCCTGCAACTTAAAATAGCATTTAGTCTGAACTTCAAGACTGTGCATTGAAGAATGCAGGAGAATCTTCTGGTCCCATGGAAAACAAGTAGAGTACTGATCCTAGGCAAGCAGTTAAAGTTGGAGATATTAGGAATTAATGTTGGTGTAAATATTTTTTCAGGAGTTCCGGAAGAACCTGAAAGGTGTGAATGGAGGCAAAGACTTTGAACAGGACATTTTGGAAGACATGTACCATGCCATCAAGTAAGAATGTCAGCTCCTTGTACACGGAAAGCAAACTAGAGTTGTTTGGTCTGCAACATCTCTGGAGAGTGGAGAGCCACTTGCCAATCGTGTGCCTATTTCCCTCAGACCAGCTTCCAGCTCCATGTGGGGCTGTGGTAACAAGCTGGTCACAGTGATTGCACTGTATTTCTATCTTTGGATTCTTGCCATGGTATTTTAATCCACAATGCTTAAGCTAAAGTTAAAAAAATATGGTACTTCTATCAACATGTAAAAAAGAATGGCTGAGCAAGACCAGTACCTGTGAAGTGGCTTGTCTAAGAAGGCTCTTTCTCCAGACCAGGCCTTTAGACTTCTTCAGAACTTTTTAGGTAGTAGTAGAGGGAGTATCTCATCCCCAGGAGAGCACTGGTATCCTGACATAACATGCTTAGATCATGTTTTCATACATTCTGCTTTTGAGTCTTCATATGAGGCCTCTGTCCACTCCCATCTCTTCTGGCACCCCTGAAGCTCTTGGCAGACTGACTGGTGTTTGAGAATTCCTGGTAGCTGAGGCCCTTTTCTGCACAGACTAGCTCTGGGCAGGGAGCTTTAATAACAGCTCAGAAATCTAGCCTATCAATAAATCCAGGCCCAGCCAATTTGAAGCTGAGAGGATTACATCTCTGAGGAGACAGGATATGACTGACTCTCAGCTGGTTGCAGCCTGCAGTGGCAGGCAGTGGCTGGGCTGGAAGCAGGGCAGTGTGATTAGGCTGACCCTCCCTTTTGAGCCTTCTCCAGGCAGGTGGGAATGCTGCCTGTACTAAGGATCTAGAAACTCTTCAAGATGTAGTTCTAGCTTTCAAATAAATTTGGAAATTTTGATTGGCTTCTCTCCTCTGAGGGTTATTTTAATGTTAATGTTTTGAGTAGTATCTTGAGAATATCCTCATATATTTTCAGTTATCTAGTGCCTCTGTCCCAGTCTGTTCCCTTTTATCCTCCCTTTACCAGATACTTCAAGTTTTTCAGTATGTTCTTCTGTATGAAGGCCTTCAGTTTACCAGCATTTTTGAAATGCTGAGGTCCTGAAGAGATTGTGCACTACTCTGTACAGACTACAGTCTGATTTGGTTTGGTTTCTTGATTTACCTTTAATTTTGTACTACTGGCCTTCTGATATTTGATTTTGGCATAAAGTGAATATTTACATTATTCTTATACAAGGGTACTTTTGACTGCTGTTGACTTCAGTGGTATAGTTGGTTTTTTTTTTTTCTTCTTTAATCTGGGAGTATTGAGATGTGCAGAGCACTCTTAGCAGGGTGAGAGCTGGGATGGGAAGGTGGACCTGTGCCAGTGTGCTGTCCAAAACTGCCCATCATTTAACTGCAGTATGTATTGCATTTTGCACTTGTAATGTTAGGTAGCTGCTTCTTCAATACTATCTTTAAACAGTTGCTGCTGAGAGCCACCAGGCTTTCTATCCAGGATATCAAAGAGAGGGGCAGGGGAAGCAGGCAGGCCTAGAAAAACAGACTGTTTCAGGAGCTTGTGAAATCACCCCAGAGTAGGTATCGCTTAGCTTTGGGACTGTGTAATGAAAGGCACTGTGTAAATGTTAAGTTTGGCTCAGGATGAAAAATTCAACCTTTTTGCCTTCCTCCCTGGTAGAAATGATGAGATAGTGATGCCAGAAGAACAGACGGGCCTGGTGAAGGAAAACTATATCTGGAATGTCCTGCTACACCGTGGTGCCACTGATGAGGGAATATTTCTCCATGTGCCTCCTGGAAGCTATGACCATGATCTCTTCACCATGACGTGGGGGCCAACCATTGCAGCACTTTCTTATGTTTTTGACAAAAGTTTAGAAGAAACAATCATCCAGAAGGCTATCTCTGGTTTCAGGTAATTCTTGCACTCATGAAGACCCAGGAGAGTTAGAGTGTGGCCATTGTCCTGTTTACCTGCTAGAGACATCACAGTGAATATCAACTGTTACTTTTGCTAGCAGTCAAAGAACATTTTATTGTGACCTGTGATCCTCTAGTTTTATTCAGTCTTTTGTATTGATTCATCCCATCTTGGCCTCTCTTGGTTGCCACTCATGGTTTGGCTTGACTGCTGTGTTGTAATAAGCTAAAGTGTCTGCAGTGTGTATTTTTTAAACTCCAACCTGGCTACGTTTGAAAGACCTGCTGACATAGCTGTGCTGCTTAGAAAGCAAGTGGGGAAAAAATCACTTTTCACTTACACAATGAAGCTGGCAAAATTCCTGTATGTGAACAAACATCTCATGTATCAGGCCATAGCTGTGGCTGAATGGGATGGGGGATTTTTTTTCTTTTTTCCCTTTCACAGATGAACAGTGTTCAAAAAAAGTGCTATCTGTGAGAAATCATATTGGAACGATCTTTGGTCATGCTTAGATCCAGACCAAATGGTACCTTAAGCACAGTTTTAAAGCTCTGTTAATATATTGCTGTAGCCACAAACACCTGAAAACTGGACCATCCATCCTACTGCTAATCTCAGTAACTCTCTTTTATGTCAAAACATGAGATTAGGTATATTGGCTCAGGTGAAAGTGGTCTGTCTGTTTAGACTCACTTCTTGAAAGGGATCCTTGCATCAGCACAGACAAGTATCAGGATGAAGATAGATGATTTGAAGGATAATAGTAGGCTTCTATACATTAGCATTCATTATGGGTGCATGGAGAGGAAGATACACAATGTCAACAGAGAAGCTTTCTGATTTGCTGTCCTGTAGACAGATTTGTCTGTGCTGACTTTTCTGTTTTCCTCTTTTCCCCAGGAAATGTGCAATGATTTCTGCTCACTATGGCCTTAGTGATGTGTTTGACAATCTCATAATTTCTCTCTGCAAGTTTACAGCCCTCAGCAGCGAGGTGAGTTTGCAAGGAGAGGAAAGAAGCATGGCTTGTAGCATATCTGAGCTCTTTTCCTCTGTTAAGCAGCAACATTTGCTTATGTTAGTTTTTACAGTATCTGTGGATATCTATCAGCCCCTGCCCAGAGTTTTCTAGAGGAGGCAATGAAAAGCATATCATGAAGTAAGACTTCCATACAGCAGGTTCAAATGTGCAGAGTTCCTTCTACTCACTCACAAGTGACTATACAGAGCAGAATGCCAGGATGTAAAACTGTTTATTCTGCCTACTTGATCTGAGGAGACTTGGATCTCCCTGTGATCAAGACAGTGATCATCCATGATCCCAAGCAAGTTTATGCATTTCAGCCATTGAATATTTAGTTACAAGGCTTATGTGGTGCCAAGAGGGACTGTTGGGTGAGCGTAGGGGCTGTGCATCCACCCAGCAGAAACGGGCTAGGAAAACAAATGCTTTGAATTGTTGTTGGTGTGTGGAGTCTGGCAATAAGATCAGCTGTTACCCCCATTTTTGGCAAGCCCTAAAGACAGTTCCTGTAGATGGTACTGTGAGAATAAATTCAAGGTACAGTGGTTGCAGTAAGCTTTTTTTTTCCTTTTTTCCCAAATGTGTATGTTACAGTGGCAGCCTGGTTTTTTTCCCCAAGGTATTTAACAGTGTGTGACAGTTCCTGTAGATGGTACTGTGAGAATAAATTCAAGGTACAGTGGTTGCAGTAAGCTTTTTTTCCTTTCTTCCCAAATGCGTATTTTACAGTGGCAGCCTGTTTTTTTTCCCCAAGGTGTCTGACAGTGTGTGGCAGACCATGCTTTGTGCTGGAGAGGAGTACATTTTCTCCTGTGTAAGGAGAAAATGACAGAAACTCCTTTAAAAGGGTCAGAACTCCCACAGAATTTCACAATATTACTCTGAGAACTAGTGTGAGACCCACAGTAAGCAGAGTAGAATTGCCATACATACCAAAAAAAAGGAAACAAGATCATTCCAGACTGAAAGCATGTGAGTAAAAGGCTAAACCAGGTGATTTCTTTTTTTCCTCCAACCCTTGAAGAGATAGCAGAAAAGGAACAGTCCTACAAATTACAGGCCGAACGTAATGGAATTAGGATGCAGGGAAATTGAATTGTTTGAACTGGGTGTTTTGTGTCACTTGTGTTCTGGCATTGGTAGCAGTGAAAAAGTACCAGGCTGACTATTAAAAGACAAAGAGATCCCAAGTAGTGGTGTTGTTTTAGGCTTATTCTTCCTTCACAGCTCACAACAGTAAAGATGAAATATGTGATCCTTCCCAGGCATACCAGACCTCGAGACTACCAATACATAACACAAGGAGAGGAATGTCTGCCATGAAACAACTGTTTGACACAGATTTATACAGTAGAAGCAACTAGACTAAGCCCTCAGAGGCAGCAGTTGTTGTCAGCTGCATCCTATCTAGTTATAAGACTGGAATCTGGAGCAGTCTGAGGTCTGTGTAAATTAAGCAAGCATGTCTTTTGGTGATGACGTAGAATCAGGGGCTTCTGGGTTCGAAGAACGCTGTGAGTTCTTATCTTTGGCCAGATTCCAGTTACACCAATTACTTTCTGCTGTCCCAAATTCCTGTAGGGCTTGGAGACAGTAGTGGGATATGACAACTGAACAAATATTTGAGAGACAGTCTGGTGGGAGGGGAAAAGGAGGGGCTGTCTTCAGGGGTTGGAGAGACAAAACAAAGAGCAACTGTTAGAAAGCAAGGGAGGAACATCAAAGTGCCACTTAGCTGCTAAGAGGATCTTCTGTCTTCTTTCTCCTTTCCTGATGAAGGAGTAAGTATGGGTTTTGTCCACATAAGCAAGAGAACAGAAAGTCCATGGCTTATCAAAAGGGACATTGCAGTGAGCTTAAGTAACTGCAGAAACATGGAGCATGTTACAGTGTCAGTAGCTCACATGGTTGATGGGTTTTTTTCTTGGTTTGGCAACATATACTTTGTTGGTTTCAATAACTTAGCACACTTTTTTTTTTATTATTTTGAAAAGCTGTGAGTTGAACAGATTATGAGGAATTGTGATCCAGCAATTATTGGCAGAGACTGCATGTCAGGGTTCATCCCTCTTGCTTTGAATCTTGCTGTTAGGTAGTGGCAGGAGTAGCTTTGCAAGTCAGTAATGCTTTTGGCCACAGTTTCCCTCTCTAAAGGTAGAGTGGAGTAGTTGCTGCTTCCAGAGGTGATGTGGTACTTTTCGTAGAAGGGTTTGGCCCTGAAATGAGTTCCCATAGCAGCATAAATCAGTGAATTTTCAGCAAGCACTTTGAAAATGTTCTGTATGGTTGTTGTTCTTGGAGAGCTCGGGTGGTGGGGTGCCAGGGCTTGTGTCAGGTAAGCTGTCTTGTCTTTGCTCTTGTGCAGAGTGGCTGTGAGCTGAGGAGTTAGCAGGAGTCCTACACAGAACTGGTGTCTTTCCCGTAACCGGTTCTGAACAGTCTGCCCTAATTTGTATTGAAAAGAAAACATCTCTTGCTGACTGATTGCCACCCCCTCTTCTCTCCTGCAGTCTATTGAGAACTTGCCCACTGTTTTTGGAAGTAATCCCAAGGCCCATATTGCAGCTAAGACTGTGTTTCAGCTGGCCCATCGCCATGGTGACATTCTGCGGGAGGGCTGGAAAAACATCATGGAGGCCATGCTGCAGCTTTTCCGAGCAGAGCTGCTGCCCAAGGCCATGGTGGAGGTAAAAATAGCTAGCCTGTGGGTAATTGAAGGGTAAGGGAGTGGGAAGCTGCCTTTTCATAGAACCAGTTCAAAGAGGAGGAGAGCTCTCTTGCAGAGGCCTGGGTTTGGTCAAGTATGTACAGAGCTAGAAAGCCTGCAAGTGTGTAGTGTTCCAGTTACGTGCAGGCTCCAGTTTCTTTCACAGGATTTCTTTTTTTTCTTGTTTTACTTTTTGTTGGATCTGAGAAATTCCAGCATTCATTTTACTTGAATTTAGGATTTTGAATAGTGTACTGTTCTGGTTCTGTGTAAAAAAGGGTTCAGGGCAGGACCCACATGGAACAGAACTATGTACTCACCTTCCCCCCGCAGAGAGAGAGAGATTTTGGAAAAAAAAACCAATTGGGAGTTAAATGGAAAAAAAAAAGGGAGGTAAGAAAAAATATATACAAAGATTAGGGGAAATACAAAAGTAAACAAAATATACAAACCCCTCAGAAATAGTTCCAGGGTCCCATGGAGCAAAAAGCACGCACTCGACCCCGGAGCTGCAGGGCAGGAGTGCCATTGGCACCCACTTCCTGCCTCTTGTCAGAGTGTGTGTGGGAAGGGGAGGGAATACAATGGTTCACCCTCACCCGGGGTCCTCCCAGGTGCTGGAAGGTCACACCCCCACTCCAAGCCTCAAACCACAACATGTACAGAGGAAGGACATGCTTATAGGCATGAAGTATTAGAACGTAGCATTGGTATTAGACATAGAACAGATAGGGGTGACACTTGACTTGAAGGGGTGAGGGAGTGAGGAGCTGGGGTTGACTATCTGCATCAGGGTGGTTGGGTGTAGTGTTTTATCACTGAGTGAAACATTATGGCCTTGGGGGCGAGGCAGCAAAGAAGTAGACATATGTATGTTCTGGTCTGTCTTCCAGGTGGAAGACTTTGTGGATCCTAATGGCAAAATCTATCTGCAACGTGAGGAGACACCATCCAACCGGTGAGTGGTGTAGATGGATGGCCCAGGCAGTCCTTTTAGTGCCAAGCTTGAGAATAATATAACTTCATGTTTTCTTAAGAAAAACTCACTGATGCTGGTGTCTTCTGATTTGCAGTGGTGAATCTACAGTGCTGAGTTTTGTTAGCTGGCTCACCCTCAGTGGGACAGAGCAATCTGGTATGAGAGGGCCATCTACAGAGACACAGGAGGCAAAACGAATGGCTCTGGAATGCATAAAGGTAACCTGCAGGCTGTAACAGAACCTGCTTTTGGTCGTGGTGACAGTACGATGTGGAACAGGCAACAGAAGCATAAAGATGCAGGCTTCTAGGCAGTATTGCAGGTTCCAGAGGACTTGTAAGAAACTATAGAGGACCCTATCTGCATTGACAGCTAAAGAGTCTTATGTGCTGTTAGGCACAGGTGTAGTAACAGATGAAAAGAGAAACAGTTCCTCACAAGAGGCTGAGATCCTCCCTTGGTATCACAGTCCTCTAATTGAAGAAAATTAATAAATTCTCAACTGATTAGTCTTTCCCAAGACAGTGTTAAGGCATATGGTGTCAGCAGTTCTGAACCATGGGTTTGAGCCATATGTGGACAGAGGAACTCCTGTTAAAATCTGTCTAGCACAGATGAAGTTCTGTTAAAGGTAATTTGCGTGAAGGGTGAACTATCTGGCAGGAGTTTTCCTCCAGGCAATTGTGTTAAAGCCACTACCTATATTTCCTGTGAACAAGCTGTGTTTCTGGAGGATCTGTTTGTATGCCTTCCCCATCTCCTGGATGCACCAATCTCTTTTCTGTCTTCTGCAGCAATGTGATCCTGAGAAGCTGATCACAGAAAGCAAATTCCTTCAACTTGAATCCCTCCAGGAGCTCATGAAGGTGAGAGAGAGACTGGGCAAGGGATTGGACTGGTGATGGAACAAATATGCTGTGCATGATCATGGATGTGTGCTGTATGTTCATCTAGCTTTTCTGTCCCCAGAGGAGGTCTCAGACCTATTTGGGATATGAAACCAGTCATTAGTTCAGCTGTTAGATGTAACTTCTGTGCTGGCAGTTGCAATTCGCTTAGTAGTAGAGGAAGACATAAAATTATGAAATACATCCTAAAAGCCTTGAGGAGGTCATGGTAAGTGTTTGAAAACGTGTAGCTCTGTGTGGGAGATTAAGGTTGTGATTTTTCATCTTCTCTGGTGTGCTGCATGATGAATGATAACATTCTAAAAGGCCACTTGAGAAGCAAGAACTTTACAGAAAGACTTGACTGTGTCTCCCTATGTCGTGTGATACCTGGCTGCTGCAGGAGGTGTAATAAGGCTGGACTCAGTAGCCTTTGGGTGCTAGAGAAGCTTATCTCCCTGGGGGAAGGTGGTTGGTTACTTGCTTGTAGCAGTGGCTTCTCAGGCTGATGTGGAGTTTGAGACCACTCCAGCGTGTGGAATGAATGTGGCTGCTGCTCATCATCTCCAAAAGCAGTGGGTGCAGTGCAGCCCGTGCAGGGATGCGGTGGGGCCGGCAGGGTGTTGCCTAACTGCATGGCTCCTTCAAGCCCAAGAGCCTTTTGCTTCAGGCTGCTGTAACTGCAGTTCACCGGCTTCATCAGTAGGGTGTGCAATGCTGTTGAGACCTGCTAAAACAAAGGGAAGGTTTATTTACCAAAGTCTGCTGCAGAGGTTCAGAATAGGTACTGAGTTTCAAAATAAAGAGGAGTGAGTAAACTCCAGACAACAATACTTAAAACGGCTAAAGCAGAACTTGCTCTCTGGACCACACAAAGACCACTATGTTGCTCTCATGTGGAGAAGTGGTAAGTCAGGTTTCTGTGTGCTACCTCAGCTTCAGGGGAACACTTTGCTCTCACTCCTGTTATGTCAGTAATTCTCCCTCCTTGTCCAAGCTGATGGCTTCAGAGGAATAGTTCCAGTATTTGTAGTCATTCCTATGTCTGCTGTTTCTGTGCTTCATGTATTCTTGGGAAGAAGCTACTGGGTTTCAGAATTCCTCTCCATCTGAGGCACTTCATCAGCATTTAACATCTTTTAAGTTCATATTGCACCTTGCATGACAAAATATATATATATATATATATATATTCCATATATTTAGCTTGACCTCTAGCCAATGCATTTTTGATAGACTATGTATGACCTCCCTAAACAGTGGAGTGCAGTTTTGCCTAGACTCAAAGCATTCTGTTGGTCCTCGCTTGTTTGTCCTTCAGTTCTTGGGACTTGTGATTCAAAAACATCTCCTGGCTTTTCTAGGCTCTAATCTCTGTGACTCCTGATGAGGAGACATATGATGAAGAGGATGCTGCCTTCTGCTTAGAGATGCTTCTGAGGATTGTGCTAGAGAACAGGTATGACCTTGAAACACACGCAGATTCACTGTAAATGTCCCTGCTTCACTGCAGCTGCTGCCTGGGTCCAGGGAGTGAGTTCCTTATGGGCTTGATTTGCCAGCTGAAGCAGCATGTGGCTGTAATTTCAGGCCTTAACAATTCCAGTCTAGCATGTGCAAACAGAGGGGCTACTCGCCCATGAATTACTGCTTCATATCCTGAGAGCTGGAGAGCACAAACTAAACTCTGAGGGGAGAATTCTCCCACCCGATTGCTTCTCAAGTAATGAAGTAAATAAGAAGTTTGACAGCTTTGTTATTTCTATGTGTCTGTTCTTTGATCTCCCCGCTGGAGTTTGGCCTTGAAATGAAGAAATACCAGGTTGTCTAGAGTGGTGGGAGAAGCGGCTGGATTCCTCTTGTCTTATCTCCTTTCATCCTACCCTTTCCCTCCTCCTTGTTGTGGCTAGGGACCGTGTGACCTGTGTCTGGCAAACCGTCCGAGACCACCTTTACCATCTCTGTGTCCAGGCCGTGGAGTTCTGCTTCCTGGTGGAGAGAGCGGTGGTGGGGCTGCTGCGGCTGGCCATCCGCCTCCTCCGCAGGGAGGAGATCAGCGCCCAGGTGAGGGGCTTGGGGAGTTGCTTACGGGGCTTTGTGGCTGCACCTGGCAACACAGGAAACCCGTTGCTCTTGGATGGACCTGTATTTAACCTGTCTGTGCTGTCGGTAACAACAAACAGCACTTGTAAGTAGCCCTAAGTAAACGAAGGGGCACTTTGCCGGGGAACGGAGTGTACGTAGTAGGAGATTAGGTTACACTTGTCTCCTTCTCTGGCCAGGTTCTCCTCTCATTACGTATCCTGCTTATGATGAAGCAGAATGTGCTGTCCAGAGTCAGCCATGAGGTTGCCTATGGCCTCCATGAACTCCTGAAGACCAATGCTGCCAACATTCACTCTGGGGATGACTGGTACACGCTGTTCACCCTCCTGGAGTGTATTGGTTCTGGAGTGAAGCCGCCTGCAGCCCTGCAGGTTACAGCGAGGGCAGATAACGACACAGGTAAGACAGGCCAGCTTTTGCTAGGAAATCTGATGCCTGCCTGCCAGATAAGCAGCTGCTTCCTCAAGCTTTCCAATTAGCAAAGGGGACTGCAAGAAAACAAAGCTGATATTAAACTACATTAGCGAGATTAAAGACCAGCACCTGCTGTTCACTCCTACCCCATGGCCTGTCCCTGTCTGTTCTCTGCCATCTCTTCCTACTCTGTGAGCAGCAGTCCAGGTGCTAGTCCCTGGGGGAGCAGCGAGAGGAAAACTGATATCAGTTGTAGCAGCTGTAGAAGGTCTTTGCTCTACCCAAGGAGCTTTTTCGGCTGGTTGTGGTCTGGTGCCTTGGGTAATATAGCCTTAATCTCTCATCTGGGTGTGTAATGTAAACCCAGCTGTTGTTCTTGTCATACACGCTTCTTTTGTGGGGCTGACTCTTTTCTGTCCCCATTTTAAGGATCTCGTAAAGTGAGTTGTGCTTTCAAGTTCTATTTCCAAATCTGTTTTTGTTCAGAGTGCCTGAACCATTCCCACAAGAGTGACCCACTGTTTCCCACTTCTCTTGACTGTGTTAGGAAGACAGGCTTTTCAGCAAACTGCCTCTGTTTTGCTTGAGCCAGCTGGCAATGTGTCTCAGGCTGACAGCTTCAGACTTGTAAAGCAAACAGCCAGAAAAGACTTCACCAGGAGCCTTTGTTTTCCTCTCTACTTTTCTAGCTCTTCCTTGCTAGGTCTTGATAGTTTGTGCTTGACAGATGGGAGGAACCTGATGTTGCAAAATGCCTGTGGCCTTTGCCTCCTGGGCTAATGCTGTGCTGTCTTCTTGCACCTTTCCCCCCCCCAGCTTGCTGACTGAGCAAACTGCTCAATTAATTGTACCACCTTGCACATCAGAACATTAGTTCTCTTCACCTCCTTCTGAAAGTATTTGGTGCACTGTGTTCACAGTCTTGTCTCTCTGCTGGTGATCTTTTAGGTAATGTTGAGTGATGGAGAGAATTACTTTTTGCTTCTAAACAACGTTTTATCTGTAGCTTAAAACCGATGCTTGCAAAGACTTATGGGTTTGGGACATAAGAAATTTAAGATTATCCTGAAGGTCAAGGAAGCTAGATCTGGCAGGTGTGGAACATGCTAATGTAGAATACTGTTCATGAGAGAGTTTACCAGTATTCGTGTGGAGCTGAGTGACTCAAGAGATTCCGTATGAGTCATGTCATTCTGTGTTGTCCTTTTGGAGTTGTCCTGGATGAACCTGGCACCTCCAGTAGTTCTTAAAGCGTGTACATCTGATTCTTCCCCAAGGTCAAAGCATTGGACTTCCTGGCCCTTTTAAATCCATGGTCAGGCTGACAAGTGACATAGCAGAGGATGGAAAGCCCCTTCTCTCTGAAGGACAAAACCAAACATACCCAAAGGGTAGAAACCATGTCAAAGATCTGTGGTTCCTGTTGTCTCCTACGCATGCTCCTGTCATAGTTGTTCTTCCTTTCACAGGAGGAGAGGCTGGACCTAGTTTCTTTCAGGCCCCACTTGGTGGTTCCTGGCTGATGCTTATCTGACTAATCTGGATTACTCTTCCTTATCCATGGCTACTCTTCCAAGATTTGGCTTTGATCTAAAATCCATGCCTTTTGTCTTCAAGGTGCTCAGTCAGACAGCGAGGTCTCCTCCTCCTATCACCCAAGTGACACGAGCCTGGACCGTGGCTACACCTCTGATTCCGAGGTGTACACAGACCATGGGAAGCCAGGCAAGATGCATCGGTCGGTGACAGATGTGGATGTTGTGAACAGTGGCTGGCTAGTGGTGAGTAGCCAGTGGGCTTCTGGTGCTTGAAGAAGACTCCTCCTAGCATGGTGAAAGAAAGAAAAAGACAATAGAAAAGAGAACTAAGATAAGCTGACGATGTAGAGGGAAGATGGGGAGGAGATGCAGATGGAGAGAAGAAAGCTTGGAGGCAAATGAGGAAGAAAGGGAAATGGATCTTACAGAAACATTACCTGTTGACTTCAGAAGAAAGGCCCTTTCAGTGTGTTCATGAGGATCTGCTTGTTGTGCCACTCAAAGAAAAAGACAATAGAAAAGAGAACTAAGATAAGCTGACGATGTAGAGGGAAGATGGGGAGGAGATGCAGATGGAGAGAAGAAAGCTTGGAGGCAAATGAGGAAGAAAGGGAAATGGATCTTACAGAAACATTACCTGTTGACTTCAGAAGAAAGGCCCTTTCAGTGTGTTCATGAGGATCTGCTTGTTGTGCCACTCTCTCCTGCTACCCTCTTGCTGTGCCCTGCAGGTGGGAAAAGATGACATCGACACCTCCAGGTCCACTGCTGGGCTCAACAGGCTGGGGCCATCTCCTCTGGTCAACCAGTACAGCCTGACTGTGGGTCTGGATTTGGGTCCACATGACACAAAGTCTCTCATGAAGTGTGTGGAGTCCTTGTCCTTCATTGTGCGGGATGCTGCCCACGTTACACCCGAGAACTTCGAGCTCTGTGTCAAAACCATCCGCATCTTTGTGGAGGCGAGCTTGAATGGGGGTAAGATGGCCTGTGGTTTGACATGCAGTATGGGGCTTGTGGTGGCCAGTCAGCCAGAACTGTCAAGTGTGCTGTCAGGGAATGAGTCTCCAACTCCCAGAAAATGATCTGCTGTGAGAAAAGTCTCCCAGCTCCTGCTGGCAATGGGAACCTTACTCTTATTCCTCTCTGGGATGGAGGGGAAGTCTGGAGCTGATGCAGAGGTAACAGTATTTGCTGTTGCTGAAGGCTGTTCCTGAGGGGTGCTGGGTACCTTTTCAAGCGGGTAGTTGTCATTTCACAGGGCGGGGCCCTCCACTGGGGGTATCAAAATCTGGCCACTCTGTGTCTTGAAAGGCAGAAAATTTTGTCATGGAGCGTGTCTCTGGTATGTCACTGCCTTTTGCTTTCTAGGCTACAAGTCCCAGGAGAAGAGGGGGAAGAGCCACCGGTATGACAGTAAATCCAGTCGGATTAAAAAAAAGCCAAAGGAGAGCTCCACACGGCGATCCCGAGTCCTCAGCCAGCACCAGGCACACACACACAGTGATGAGGATGAGGACGAGAGCATCCCTGCAAGCTACCACACTGTGTCTTTACAGGTTAGTCAGGACGTAAGTATAGCAAGGATTTCCTCCTCTCCTTTCCCATACTGGGGTTGTGCTAGGGAGTCGCTGGGGTTCTTCATGGGGCTGCGTCGTGGGTCAGTGGGTACTGGATGCAGACGGTGGCTCTGGTGGCAGTGTGGTTCTGCAGTGAAAGAGGAAGATAGCAATTTGGACAGGCAAAAGCAGAGCAGCAGTGGAGAGTACTCTGTAAAGCAAGGGTGGGGTCTGGAGCTGTGAGTCACTAGTAGGTAAGATGGGTGTGGATCAAGGGCATCTGAAGGCATGAAGTTCATATAGGATTAGTGGTGAATCTGATGGGGCAGCTGAGCTTGTGGACAGAGGAAAGCCCTGTGGGCTGAGGCAGTGGGGTTTTGAGTACAGAACACTGGGCTGAGGGAGTCATTTCTTCTTCCAGATGGTACTTCAAAGGTGTGAAGGCAGGGGCCTGCTGACTGCCAGGCTGTTGGACCTCAGTTCAATAGTAAAGTGACTAGAGTGCTGTCGTTTGCCCATATAGAGCTTTTCTGAGTGAGCTTTGTGTCTGCTTCATGTTTTTTTTTAACTTAAAAAAAAAAAAAAGTTGCAGAGTTGTCCCTGGGCAGCATATCTGAGTCACTGGGTTTCTCCTCCTGCCTGGGAGGGTCAGTGCTCTGTGCCAGGAAAGCCTCTGTTCTGGCAGGATTGGGATGCTGTTCCTCGAAGATGGGATTGACATGGCTACTGAACTGACTCAATCTTGCTGAAGATAGCTGGCACTTCACTTAGGGAGGGGACAGCAGGGCCTGACACCGTCTCTATAGCTATACATGGTCATGTACATACAGGAAGCAGGCTTGAGTAGCTGTGAGCCTTTTAGCATTAGTTTGGGGAAGGGCAGAGGCCAGAGTCGCTTCAGAAGTTGAAGTCCTATGTGTTGCTTAATGTGATGTTTGACTTGCAGCTCCTGGACCTCATGCACACCTTGCACACGCGAGCAGCCACCATCTACAGCTCCTGGGCAGAGGAGCAACGCCATCTAGAGACAGCAGGGAGGAGAGTCGAAGCAGATTCCCGAACGCTGTGGTCCAACTGCTGGTGTCCTTTGCTGCAGGGTAAAGCCACCCCCTTGTGACGAGAGCGAGCAGAGGCACTTCCAAAACAACAGCGGCACTCGGGAAAGTTGAGGAGCCAAGAACTAGTTGCAGAAAGCAGGCAGAGGTTGTTTTTAGGGTCTGCTATAACTGAAAAAGAACTTTGATCAGATCTGGGAAGGTATCTTTAGCATGAGTTAGGTGCCAGCTTGCATCAGGACCTGACAGGAGATTGTGGCCCGGAACAAGTATGATCCTTTTTTTCTTTTATTTCTCCTTTATTCCCACGCAGAGAGTGTTTGATCTTCATTAGTCTTTCCACTCTAGACTGGGGAAGTAGGGATGTGACACTTCCCCTGCAGGCTTTGCCCTGAATCTCTCTCTTGCAGGCATAGCCTGGCTGTGCTGCGATGCCCGGCGCCCCGTACGGATGCAGGCACTCACGTACTTGCAACGGGCCCTCCTTGTACATGACCTGCAGGCCCTTGATGCCCTGGAATGGGAGTCCTGCTTCAACAAGGTAACCTCCTGGCTGGGCTGGTCATGTAGGCAGGGCAGCAGCATCACGAAGAGACAAGCTCTGTGTGCAGGAGTGGCAGAACGCTGTCCTGCTTTAGCACTGTTTTCTCGAGCAGCGTGTTCACCACAACAGGCAAAGTGTTCCCTACTCTGATTCTGTGAAAAGTTCCTCTCTGCTTAAGCTTCTGACAGGGCCTCTTGGGGTATTTAAATGAATCCATTTGTTTCCACTTGCCATTGCTTCTCCCATGCTTTCTGCCTAAAAGCCAGTAGTCCCAAAAGCCAGCAGTCCCAAAAGCCATCTCTGTCCTGTAAGGCTGTCTATGCAAATCTCATCAGTCATTTTTCAGCTCTGAAATACCAATCTGTCTGATCCGACAGGTGCTGTTTCCTCTGCTAACCAAGCTACTCGAGAACATCAGCCCAGCTGACATTGTTGGGATGGAAGAAACTAGGATGAGAGCCTCAACACTGCTCTCTAAGGTGAGCATGATTCTGCTGCCTCTAAGCTCGGGGGAACCATGTGCCTCAAGGAAACCGAACTGTTTGTTGTGTTAGCTTCTCAGCATCTCAGATCTGGATAGGAGTCAGTGTACTAGTTTGACTGTCTTCAGTGCTGGGTTTCTTCACCACCTTCTGCTCTTGAGACATGCCTTCTTTCCAGAACTGTCTCCATGATCCTTACCTTTTGGAAGAGTTGTTGGGAGGGCATTTGTGACTTTACGAAGGACGGAGAGAGAATTTTTTCACCTGACATTAGTTGAAGACAGTCTGTTCTAGTAGTGAAATGATGCATGTCACCAGCTGATAGTACTGACCTAAGGCAGAGAATGCAGAAGGGGTGGGAGACATGGTGATGCAGCCTCATGCAAAGCAAGACAGGCTGCACTCCTCTTCGTATCCATCTCAGAAGAGTGGGGGCCTCTGGCATCCTTGAGCTGGGCCTGTGCACGTTGCTGGCCTGCCACAAGGAGGGGGAATTCCAGATGTGCAGGACTGGCTGGTCAAGCTATGAGCAGCAGCCCTGGTACTACTTGTTGACAGTAGTTGTATTCTTTTTTGTAGGTGTTCCTACAGCATCTCTCCCCGCTGCTCTCACTGGCCACCTTTGCTGCCTTGTGGCTGACAATCCTGGACTTTATGGACAAATACATGCATGCTGGCTCCAGTGACTTACTGGTAAGGTGCTGAAAGTGGTGCTGCAGTGCTTTGAGTAACCGTTCATCAGTTTTAACCTTCTAAACCTGAAAGGTGATTTGTTGTTTTTTTTAACCTTTTAATCTTTCCAAAACCATTTTGTTCCATGGTCTATCCCCTTGGCCTCTGTTTGCAAGGCAACCCATCAGGTGTTTAGAGCTTTTGTTCATTGTTATATATCACTTCTCTGTGTCCTGAGGAGTGTCTCTGATTGCAGCTGGAGGCCATCCCAGAGTCGCTGAAGAATATGCTGCTTGTAATGGATACAGCTGGGATATTCCACAGTGCTGACTCAAGGACAGGCTACTCGGATCTCTGGGAGATCACCTGGGAGCGGATTGACTGTTTCTTACCTAGGCTGCGGGATGAGCTCTTCAAACAGACAGTCATCCAAGGTATGAGGGCTGAGCAACCTTAAGAAAACAGGTCTTGGACTTAGTGCTTGCACCTTGTCCAGTACCCAGCTGCCATAGTGCCTAAATGCTGATAAAATGATAGGTGCAGGAGGCTGTGGGAGCTTGGCGCAAGTAGGGCAGGCTAAGGGTGGGCAAAAAGAGCGAGCAGCCTGCTGTGTGGGCTCACTGCTTGTTTTGTTTTCCTAGATCCTGTCCCCAGCGTAGCAGTGGAGCAGCAGCATCAGAAATCAGCCGTGTCAGCCATGCCCCCTTCTCCTGCAGGGGATGTGAGACCAGCCACCCACCTGGCTCCTTTGGAGAAGCCCTGTGAACTGAGTGCCAGCGGTGAGTTCTGTTTTGCTTCTTTCTGGAATTTTCTTCTCAGCACTGTAGCATAGACCTGCTTTTCCTTGGTTTAGTGTAATTTACAGTGACCAGGCTTCTGCTGCTGTGGAACTGTTGTGTTTCCAAACAGATAGGTTGTGGCCTTCTTGCTGAGGTTATTGGGATGGGCAGAGACTGGGGCAGAATGCCAGTGATGGGCTTCTACTCCTCAGGAGGGCCTCGTATGAATGGGTGTGGAAGGGACAAGTCTGAAAAGGCCCCTGGGTTGATCTTCAGCCCTGCTTAGCTGTAAGCTGAAAGGTGACTTTGTCAGGGCTTGTGTAAGGATGTATTTTTCTCTTCCTTTTCCCAGAGTCTGAGAGAGCCACTGCACCTGCCTCACCCAGCATCAGCACCTCTGCCTCTCCTTCTTTCACAGTATCAGTTCCAGCAAAGACAAGCCCTGTTACAGATGTACCTCCTACAACAGCACAGCCACCACTCATCCTGCAGCCTCTTGCCTCTCCCCTGCAGGTTGGGGTGCCGCCTATGACTCTGCCAATCATTCTCAACCCAGCCCTAATTGAAGCCACCTCTCCTGTTCCCCTCCTAGCTACTCCACGGCCCACTGACCCCATGACAACCTCTGAAGTCAATTAGTTTGAGGGCATCTGAGAACTGTCTGCTGCGGAAGCTCTGTGGGTGGAGAATGCTGGCCAAATGTTCTCTGGTAGCGGGCATGTTTGCTTTAGAAGATGATGCTAGCCTAAGCAGAAGGGCTGCTGCCACAGTCTCCCTGGTGCACGGCACATTCTGCTCCCTTCTTGTGGCAACCACCTAGAAATCTGCCTAGAAATCCCTGGAGGGGTGCCCAGTTCCAGTGACCAGTCTCCTTCCTGCCTTCACAATCTCAGGGGCCAGGCGACACCCACACCCAGCAGCCTGGGACCAAGCTGCCACCAGTTCATCTGATGAAGAGGAAAAGCTCTTGAATGTCACACCAGAGGGTCTGCAGTGCAGGACTGCCTCTCAGATTATTCAGCCCAGTCCCTGTACGATTCCCCAGCCATTCCTTAGCTTCCCTGCCTGTGCTTCTGGTTGCACTGCTTTGTTTGGGCTCTGGACATGCCTAGGTTCAGCATGTTGAGAATGTTGTATGGGAATGTCAATTGCTTACAGTGCAGCTCCCAGCTTGCTACCTAGGGCTTCTTGTCTGCTGTAGCCACATGCTTTCCTTCTGCAGCGTGGATCACAGCAATCCCTGTGCCAGGCAGGGAGCAGGGGAGCCTGGTAGGGGTGGCACTGCTTTCCTCCTGCAATGTCATCAGGCTTTCTGCTTGAAGGGAGCAAACTCAGAAGGCTCTGCCTAGTTGAGCAGATGAAATGTACAGTCCCGTGAGCTGAAAGCAGAGCACCGTGGCAATCTCTCCAACAGCATCTGGGGGGCTGCTCCCTGGGCGTGCACAGCAGTGCTGTGTTGTCCACCACTCGCTCCACTGGCCTCTTGGTGTCCAGCCCCATTCCTTAGGAGAACACCTTCTTCAGCTAGAGAAAACGTGGGGGTCTGTGGCCCCTGCTGACAGATGCCTAGCAAGTCTGCTGTGCTTTGTCTTGGAAGCTCTGCAGAGATTGTAACCTTCTGCATCTTGTAGTTGCTGGGAGCCCACCTCCTTCTCCAGCTAGAACACCCCTGCAGCTGAGGCCCTGGTAGTCATTTCTGTGCTTCTGCCTTGCAGCAAGGATGTCCCACTCTTCCACCCCCTCATGCCCTGAGCAGAGCTGGCTGCCTGGCAAACGCTCAATCTCGTTCTTCCTCCTGTCTTGATTAGCTGGCTAAATTCTCAATAATATCAATCCCACTGGTGACTGGGAGGGGCATGGGCAGGGTTCCAACCCAGTGTGTACTGCTCTGAGAGGAACCTACAGTTGGGATGGGAGTACAACCAGTGTACATATAGAGTAAATGGCTACAAATCCAATGGACTTTTTACTGTGTAATAAATACATCCTGTAAATGAATTGTCCCGTGTTGCACCCCTTCTGTTATAGTTCTGCAGCTCAGAGCTTTGGGAAGAGCAGCATTCAGTTGTCAAGGTTCCGTGCCTGGCTGCCAGCCCCGTGTACCAGGATCCTCCAGCAGTGTGCCTTGCCTGTGTGGAGAACAGAGGGACTCACTAACGAGTGGTCAGCTCGTGGGTGGGCTGCAGTGGAAGTTGGCCATCAAGCAGAACTGGTTCCCACCATAAGTGAAGTGGAACAGCAACAGCTAGATTGCTCTTGCTTCTGGCAGCAAGTTAGCCCCAGCTTTAAAACTTCTGGTGTGACGTTGGTGTGTGCTCATGCACCAGCAGGACTGAGGACAGAGACGCGGGCTGAGGAGCAGGTGCCCTGGGGTGTCTGGGGACACAGCCAGAACACAAGCCTCGGTGACAGCCTGGCTAACTTGGGAGGAGGGAACGTTTTCTGTCTGAGAACCAAGTCCTCTCAGTGGAAATGAGGATTCCTATTTGGAGAGTGTGTGAGAGATCTGGGGCTCCTCCAAGGCTAATGGTTGCCACAGGTGTGGACAACCACACGTACTTCCCTCCTGATATTTTCTACTTTGTCTTGTGGCAAGATCCATGCAGTGCCACAGTGTCCTTAGAGCTGCGTGAGGCACCAGTGCCTTCCCTATCACAAGGATTCCAAGACGCTCCTCTGGGCTTGATAAGGGGTTTAAAAACTTGGAGTTTGCTTGAACTGCATGAGCAAAGGTCTAAAATACTGTGCAATTGAAAAGCAATGTGCATACCTAGGGAAGCCCTGTTAACAAATCCTGGTTCCCTTACCCCATTTCCATCATTCCTGGAATATTTTCACTGTTGTAGCCTTCTCTTCCTTACCTTCCACTGCTTCCAGATTGTGTCCTTCCAGCCCTTGGATGTTTTCATTCATGTACTTGAATCCTGGCACTGCCCAAGGCCCTTCTGTATCCAGCTCACCTCTGTCTTCCATTTCCAAGCCTTTGCTTCTATTTACAGCTCACTTTTCCAAGCTGCCTCCAGAATGCTCCCTGAAACCTTTAGATGATTAACTCTTTGTAAACCATTGCTCAATTGTCAAGTGCCTTGATGTCACCACTACTGCACTATGATCCCTGGAAGGTCCTTTGACTTGTTGGGAGAGGTGTCAGCTAATGGCCAAGCCCAGCTTTCCCCCTGCTGCCTTGAGGTAGTTGTTGGGGGATGCTGTGTTTTAAACAGTGTTTGCAAATGCAGTTTCCACTGAAAGCATTACATCTTAGTTCAGACAATCATGGTGCAAAGCAAAAGCCACCGGAGGAAACCACAGGAAGCGGGACTGGAATGGAAAGAATGTCTGCTGGAAGGACAGACAGAATTGCACTCTAAACAGTTTTCACTAGACTGTAAATAGGAGTGGACTGGAAAACCAGAAAAAAAATTCTTTAAACGTTGTTTGGATTTTGCAATAATGTGGTTTTGTGTGTTAGAGAGAAAAAATAACGGAAAGTGTTTGAACCGAAAGGAGATCAGAATGAACTGACAGAGACAGCATGTGCTGTGATACAGATTGTTATCGAGAAGTCTCTTGAACACCATGTGTAACCTAATTTACTTAAAAGGCAGTCACACCACCATCAGCTGTTGGTGAGGAGCAGTGTTCACCACACTGCCCTTCGGGTTTGTCCCAGCATACACTTCTTCTAGTCTTGGACTTCTTTCTCATTTCCACAGGTCTGACTCACTGTTTTCCAGAGGAGGCTGGACAGACATCACCATGATCTGGATCTGCGTACCTCTTCTGTTCGATTTACACCAAGAACTTCCACTGCTGCAACAGAACAGAAATAAATAGTGGGATTTGGTGTGTGGTGGTAGGACCGGGTTACTGTGGAGCTGGCGTTTTCCTCACTGGTGTGAAGCTTCCTAGGGGCAGAAAACCCTGTCTGTGAAACAAATTTGGCACCGAAACTTTGAAACTGAAACGATGCTGCTTTTTAGATTCAGCTTTTAAATTTAAAAAGAAGACATGGTCTGTAGGAAAGATTTCCACTAACTATCTTCCAACAGTGAGCCAGCTTTTGTAGAGGTGACCCTCGCCCCTCGCAGTCCAGCTGTTGCACCCCTCTGGAGAGATGTGGGCCTGTGACAGAGCCCGCCCACGCTGACGGCGCCGTGCCCCCTTCTTTCGGCCCAGGGGGACGGACGGCGGCCCTGCGCCCTCTGTGCCCTCGCCCCGCGGCCCAGGAGCCACCCGAGC